>NW_005841985.1:157932-167500 GCF_000455745.1 Alligator sinensis
TGAGAATGGGCAGACGGACTTTTTTTCTTTCTTTCCATAGGCAAATAGAAATGCTCTCTCTCATCTGTCATCTCTCTGGCTGGACTTCCAGTACAGATAGCTGAATACAGGTCCCCCTTGCTTTATGTGGGTTCTGTATGTGCGAATTGGCTCTTATTTGATGGCCCTTTTTATACCAAAAATTCATTATGTGCGAGGTAAATTCACTCTTATGCAATTGGTGTGGTGAAAGTCCACAGTCAGTTGCTCTGTGCAGTGCATTGTGGGAGTGATGCACACAAGAATATAGTCTCCTGTGTGGATCTGTGCTCCTCGCTCGTTGTCTGTGACGCACGTTTCTGTAGTTGCCATCCCCATTATGGCTTCTATGCATCCCGCTAGCTTATCTCCTACCCCTCTCTGCTATTGGTGAGTACATAAAAAAATTGTCCTGTAAAAGTGATAGAAATGTGTCTGGGGGCCAGTACAGTTGAGGTTTTGGAACGTATCCCTGTTTGTTACATTCTAAGTGTGTTCCCTTTGGGTGAATTTGAGTTATGCATCACTTTCCAGGAACGCATGTACAGCATAAAATGAGGGAAACCTGTACCGCCATCCAAGTGGCCTTGGCATAAGAACTGACCAAGCATGGGAGGAAGAGGTCCGGGGATGACCACTTGCAAGAACTGTTGAGATGTAAGGTGCTGGTCTGACCTCCATCTAGAGTACCAACAGGGAGGCCAGTGGGATAACCTTTCTCCTCATCCTTCAAGCATGCTGACAACAGCAGCTCAGGGAATTGAGACCTTAGTTGAATGGCTGCTCATAATGTTGACTGGGAGGCCTCTGTTATGAATGAGATCTTGGCGCTCCTTCCATCACTGTTCCATCAGTATTCACAGACACTTCTGAGATACCACAGCCTGCAGCCAATGGACAGATTGCATGCAGAAGCTGTAAGCTAATCCTCAAACTCCTGGAATTAAAGTGTGTGTGGACAGATGTACCGCCATCCGCTCTACCCATGGGAAGAAGAATGTTTGCTGCAGTTGCAGGGATCTGGACCCAATGATCTTGTAAGGTCCCTTCCAGCCCCTAACATCTATGAATCTTGCCATGAGATTGCCCTGATTTATCCGTTGCTATTTTGTTTTCAGGGCACTTGCCAGTTTTCACTTTTCTTACTGTTTGCACACATACCTTCTGCTGGATATCTGTTATTATTCTTACTATAGTATTTAATATGTTGCAAATGTTTCTTTTTTGATAAAGTGTTATAGCTGGTTGGCATTTTGGTCGCAGGGCCCTGCCCCCTGGTTGCTGACTGGGAGGGGAGGGGGAGGGGAATGCGTCTCCCCTGACAAAGGTGGCACCAATTGCCCATGTCAGGGATAGTCATAGGTAGGAACCTACTCAATTCATAGTTTTGTGGATTTTGCAGGACCCTGCAAAATTAGCCAATGTCTGTGAAAGCCACAAAATTTAAAAAAAAACCCTGCCGACACCCCCCCCCCCCCAATAAATAAATAAATAAAATGCTGGCTCCCCAGTGGGAGCCAGCAGTTTTAATGGCTACTGCAGCTCAGCTTCACAGCCTGTGGGGGAGGGGTAAGATGGTGGCTGCCACCACCACCTCCAGCAGCTGATTGGCTGAGAAGGCTGCATATTGTGTGGCCACGCCTCTCTCTGCCAGTGAGGGACAGGGCTGCATGATGGACAGTCCTCTCACCCAGTCCAAGGTAGGGGGGCTTCCATGATAAGCCTACAAAGTTGCACCATTTGGGCAACTCTTGCAAAATGGATTCATAGATTCATAGATGTTAGGGTAGGAAGGGACCTCAATAGATCATCGAGTCCGACCCCCTGCATAGGCAGGGAAGAGTGCCGGGGCTAGATGACCCCAGCTAGATGCTTATCTAACCTCCTCTTGAAGACCCCCAGGGGAGGGGAGAGCACCACCTCCCTTGGGAGCCCGTTCCAGACCTTGGCCACTAACTGTGAAGAAGTTCTTCCTAATGTCCAGTCTAAATCTGCTCTCTGCTAGCTTGTGGCCATTATTTCTTGTAACCCACGGGGGCGCCTTGGTGAATAAAACGTCACCAATTCTCTTCTGTGCCCCCGTGATGAACTTATAGGCATGGATATGAATAAACCTTATATTTGTACTTGAGTCAAAGTTCAATATTTATTTTGGAAATATAAGGATTAAATATGAAGACAAGCAGTAGCTGAATCTCAAAGCTCAATGCCTGGGCATGTTTTATCTTAGACCTGTTTGAAGGCTTCTGGTCTCTTGATTTTTTTTGTAGCACAGGAAAGTAAATCATTATGAAGTTTTTAAAAAGTTTGCCTTTTAAAATCTCTCTCTAAATATTCCCTATTCTAGTTTTCTGCTGTAAAGTCATTAAGAAAATAGGAAAGAAGAGAAATCACTCTGTTTTCCCACTCTCGTCTTAAAACTTGCCAAGACAGCTTTAGCTTTCTGGTGTTTACTAGTTTTCTGTAAGTCATCCCATCTTGCATCCCATGTAGGGACTTGCATTCTAGGCTATGATGTTTCCTCTTTTAATGAAGCCAGAGCTTCATTTTCTACATTTTTGCTAATTAAATTCTAGGCTTAGTTTAATATTGGAATATTAAAATTCATGTTGTTTTCATCTATGCTATGAAAAGACTGCTGGGTACCACCAGGGTTACATTATGGTTCAAACTATTCATGTATTCTTCAAAATTATAGTATGTTATGATAGTGAATGTAAGTTATTTTCTTGTGAAAATATGGTGAGGAAGGAAGGAGAGAGGAATTAGTGTGGGCTACATGAGCTTAGGGTTCTGTTATGTTCAGTGTGACTAGGCACTTTTGAACATCTGACTTTCTAAATGCATATAAAAACCTGTCCCTTGGCGTCAGATCCATCTGTGTAAAAATAGAATGACATTAGTACTTCTCCCCCACCATGAATTGTGAAGTTAAGTGCATTAAAGACTGTAGGACTCTCGCATACCATGGTGTTAGGGGCCATACAGATAAGGTTAATTATCTGAGAAAAATGCTTGTGAATAGGCTGCCTGATTCTAATTATGGTGTCTTTACATCGATCTGGAATAGAAGGTCTGTAAACCCTTCCCATCTGGTTACCAGAGAATGATTTCTTAGCAGAGGAAGAAGTCCTGAGTAGTGGGAAATTGGCCTAAGAGCTCTAAGTATGCACCTGGCAGAGTCCCATTTTAGATGTGTAGGTGACAATAGTGAACATATATTATTACTAGATCCATGAATCTAGCTGGGTTTAGGCTTTTTCTGGCACTTAAAATGGCTCCTGGATCAAAAGCGCAGCTCTGAAGCCTTGCTAACCATAAGCCAGGGATTGGATAGACTTCATGTGGTTTCTGCCTGATGCTAGTTTGGTGCAGGACATGATCTGCCTTTTACCAGCTGGAGAAAATGACAGATAGCCAAAGTACAGTGAGTCTCATCAGCTTGTCAGGACTACTTGGTAGAAATGCACAGAATCAGAGCTCATTTGGTACCTTCATGTTAATGATCGAGCACAACTTGGAGACAGGTAAGTGTGGATCTCACTGTGGAGTACCTGCATCACATATATGTAATATTGGAGTCTTTTATAGCAATGCCTTGTGCCCTTTCATGTTCCTGTATCTGGATGAATCAGATCCTGAAGAAACAAGCTTCAGAGCTGTAGAAGTGGACAAATTGGCTTTATCCAAGGCAGTGTTTAAGGTCAGTGTAGAGAAGTCAGCACGGCCTTAGTGGAATAGACTGATTTAGGGGAGTTGTGGATTCTCCATCACTGGAGATGTTCAAGAAGGGGTTAGACAGGCATTGGGTCTGGGATGATCTAGGCCAGTGGTCACCAACCAGTGGATCTCAATCCACTGGTAGATCTTGGAGCCTCTTAGTCTCTATCCGAGGCTGGAGTGGGGGGCTGAGTGCATGCATGTGTGTGCCCCAGCTTAGCAGGTCAGTCTGTGTGGGAGGGAAGGGAAGGGACGGGGGCTAAATCAAGGCCCCTGCGGTGAGGGGCAGTGCTGCAGAAGCAGGAGCAGGGGTAAATTGAGTAGGGCCCCAGATGGGTGGGACTTACCTGCTGGGGAGGCGTACCTCCAAATAATTTTTTTCTCCCTCTGCCTCCATCTGCCCCCCCTTCCCTTCCCACAGACTTACCTGGTAGGGGGGCGGGGGATGGGGTGCATGGTAGATCTTGGGTTGCTTTTAACTGCCAAAGGTGATCTGCTTTAAAAAGGTTGGAGACCACTGATTGAGGCATAACTATGCCTATATTTTACTGTGGACATTTCCCATACTTCTGAACTTTGCTGGTTGCCATGTCATAGTGTCATAGTAGCTAGGGTCAGGAGGGACCTGAACAGATCATCTAGCCTGACACCCTGCCACAGGCAGGAATGAATGCTGGGTTCACAAGACCCCAGACAGGTGATTGTTCAACCTCCTCTTGAATTTGCCCAAGGTAGGGGCGAGGACCACTTCCCTGGGAAGTTGGTTCCAGATTTTGGCCACCCTAACAGTAAAATATTGCCTTCTGATCTCCAACCTAAACCTATTCTCCATCAGCTTATTACCATTGTTCCTTGTCACTCCAGGTGGTGCTGGGGAGAAAAGAGCTCTGCCTATTTGCTGTTGATCCCCCCTGATGAGCTTGTAGGCAGCCACCAGGTCCCCCCCTCAGCCTCCTTTTGCTGAGGCTGAACAGGTTCAGGTCCCTCAGTCTCTCCTCGTAGGGCCTGTCTTACTGCCCTGTCACCAAGTGGGTAGCCCTCCTCTGAACCCTCTCCAGGCTGGCCACATCCCTTTTGAAGTGCGGCCAGAACTGGACACAGTACTCCAGTTGAGGCCGGACCAATGTTGCGTAGAGGGGGAGGATCACCTCTCTGGACCGGCTTGAGATGCATCTTTGGATGCACGACAAGGTGTGGCTGGCCTTGCTGGCTGCGGTCTGGCATTGGAGGCTCATGTTCATCTTGGAGTCAGTAATGGAGTCAGTAATGGAGTCAGTAATGACTCCAAGATCCCTTTCCGCCTCTGCTTTCAAGAGGGGAACTCCCCAGCCTGTATGTATGCTGTGGGTTCCTTCTCCCAAGGTGCAGCACCCTGCATTTGTGGGGCTTGGAGGAAATTTTTACCCTCCTGCTGCTACTTGAAAGGGTGAGTTTATTTTGTTTCTTTTTGTGTGTGTTAAAAATCTTGCTTGGAGGCTTTGCTGGTTGCTGAATGGGACTGGGAGGAATTTTTTTTCCATCCTTTTTCTACATGTCAGTGTTTTTTTTTATTTATGAATTGATTTTTTTTTTTAAACCTCTCTCAGAGGCATTGGGCTTTCCTAGTTGTCACATAGGGCCAAGAGGGAATGTTTTCATCTCTCTTGTTGCTACATGCATCAGAGAGGGGGTTTTAAGTTTTTCAGAGGCTTAGAGTGACTTAGAGATCAAGTGTTGACTGCAGCCAGGGCTGAGGATTTTTACTCGGGTGCCAGTGTTCCTGGACTTAAACCCGGGGGCTCCTGGCTAGGGAATTTGCCCTTCTGCTCAGAGTCAGACCAATCACCATATTTGGGGTCAGGAAAGAATTTTACCCCATGGTCAAATGGATATGGTTGGGGGGAAGGTTGCTTTCCTCTGTAGCTGGGGTTGTGGCCTCTTCCTGGGATCTTCGAGTGTATTAAAATAAACTTTGCGCCAGGAGGACCTTGGCTGTTATAGTTTCCCTACTTTACCTGTGGCAGGTCAGGGTGCTATGTCTTGTGTTGGGTCAGAGTTGACTGTAGTTTTGCTAGGTGGTTTGACAATGGATTTGTATAGGATGGTTTGGATAGGGATGATCCAACCTTAGGCAGCGGGTTGGACTAGATGATCTCTCAAGGTTGCTTCCAGCCCTACTTCTCTATGATTCTGGGATGTCCTGATTATTGTATCCCTTATTGCCATTTATAAAGGGGCAATGTGGAGTAGCCCCCTAACTTTTGAGAAATACTTCACCCTTGTCAAGACAGCTAAGCTTGATGCCATGTTCAGGAGAGCAGTACTGTCAAACCCATAAGTGAGGGAGCCCCGAGTTCCTCCCCACTGTGCTGCTACCTGCCCCAAGGAACAGAACATGGTTGTCCTGGGATAGCTCCTTATCCCAGCACTTCAGATCCTCTGTCCTTATTCTGGACTCTGCAACACAGCAAAGGGATATCTGCCAGGCCCAATTGGCTCCCCTTTTGGTTATGAAGGAAATTATAGGTCCCTCTCTCCATAGAGAGGCTTAGCCTGGAATATCACCTGCCCAGAAGTCACTCCTACAGGCATCCAGTAAGGAGATGACAGAACTCTAATATTATAAAAGTGTCTGTCTGGCTGGCTGGCTGGAGGCAGTGGCAACAGTGGACGGAAGGGGAGGGGTGAGGCCAGCAAATAGGAGAACAATAGAACTAAATGCAGCTTTTCAGTGGCTACAATTACAGACCAAGCACCCCAATAGCAAACCTAATTTGGAAGAATATCCATGAATGCTACATGGTGATCCCCCAAAGTAACTTTATCTTGGGGTACTTCTGTGACAAGTGTTACCAAGAGGATTTTTTTGTCAGAGTGTAGCAGGCAAACAGTTATGCTACAGCTTTTTAACTATAGTCTAGGCCAGGGGTATCCAACCGTTTTGAATGTGGGGCCGGATCATGATTTTTTTATCACCCAGTGGGCCAGCGAGCCATATTCAAAGACCTCACAGGAAGCACCCCCCAAATGAAAGTACAGTGTTTCCTTTTGTTTCCCGTCGCAGCACCTTGGCCCTCAGAAAACAGCTTGGAGGGCTGCATGTTGGACAAGCCTGGTCTAGGCCTTCCCAGAACTAAGCAACAAAATTGAACAGAGCGCCTTCTGTGGCACTGGGAGATGTGAGTGCTGTGATTGGGCACTAGGCAAGCAGGGTACAACTGTTTCCCTGTAAGAAATGTGCTTGGCATAGTGCCAGGGGATTGGTGCACCACAATTTGGGATTGGATCATTTGGGATGAGAAAAGCTACAAAAGTGATGGACAAAGAAAGAGAAAGGTGTATGTAGCATGCCGTGACCATGGGACGGCAGATGCAGCTGCTGCAGCCCTGCTCAAATAGTGAGGAAGCCAGAAACTTGTATCTCTCACACCCAGCAGAGGACACAAGGCCTGGTACCTCCGAAGATTGCTACTGTAACGTCTAAAGAGCCACTTGCCAGGTCGCATTATGGGGAGGAACCCTGCAGTATTGAATAGGGGTTACTATTAAAGTTCACTTAATACCAAATTGGATGAGTTGCCATGTCAATCTTTGGCGGGTCTCTGGCAAATAGAAACCTGATTGGTAACAATTAGTCAAAGACTAATGAAGTACTTATGTGTGATATTCTTTTGGGACTGGGGATTGTCTGCCACTGGGAATTCTTCCGCTTATAGTGGACAGTTAACCTCACACTAGCTTTGCTGAAGAAAGACCAATAACTGTGGCTCTTTGAGATTCTGCCCAGATGGACAACCATGAGCCACAATCCCTTCCTGCTATATGCAATTCCCAGCTGGCTTTGAATTATGAAAATATTGAGGGAGGGTTGCAGCTACTTCCCCTTAAAACATTATGAGGCAGAGGACACATTTGTGATCCCAGCAAACGCTGCTGTTCAAAATACTGTGATCTCACAAACATGATACATGCACAGCCTCTATCCACAATGATTACACCATCTTAAACGGTAGGTACTGAAGGATAACAGAATGTCCTTTCTTTGTTTCCAAATTATGTTTGTAGAAAACTTGCTTTTAATTAGACATACTTATTATATATTTCCATAATGATGATTTAATTAAAATGGACCTTGTCACATGGAAATAGTGTTGGCTTTGGTTGTACTCTGAAATCAAGGCACAGGGTGTGAACTTAAGGGAAAGGAATGAGAAATAGCCTGGTCTCTTTCTGGTTTTGTGATGAATTATTTGTGATTTTAAGCACATCTCTTACTCTGTTGGTATAAATGGATAATTGTGCTTGCCCACTTTAAATGAGTGCTGTAAATAAATGTAAAAAGCTTCAAGATACTTAAATTATGATACTATGCAAGCAGCATTAAAATTCCAGCAGGAAACCTCAAAAGGAAAAAGTCTGGGGCCAAAACATCTACATGCTAACAGATTTTAAATACAGATGATGTTTTGGTGTTGCAATGCTGTAAAGAAAGACATGACAGGAAGGAAGCATTGCACTTCTCTGTTCGGAAATGGACAACGGCTCCAGTGGCCTCCTTTGGAAAACACCTGATTCTTGTGCTTCTCTAAAACACAGGTTAAAAACATTCGAACTAGCTGTGGCAACTTTTTCAGGTATTCTAAATACAAATGGTTGGTCACTGTATGGCTACTGTACTAAATGGAATCTTTCTAATTTTTTTATGGTCAATAGCAAATGAGTCAAATTTGAAGTAAGTGTATAATGATTGTATCACTACTGCTACACAATCAGAAAGTGAGAATAGAATAGTGGTTTTGGCAAAAGATCAGGGTGAAGTTAAAGTAGCTAGGCACTGCAACTCTTAGTAGAGTGAGTGCTTATTCACTTTCAAGTTATCTCTGAGTTAGAGAAGGAACCCGAGAAAGGCAGAGCTGACTTTGTCACAAACAAAATCCAGAGTAGAACTTTTGGCATATAGCTTATTTGATGAAAAATGTAATTTTAGTAAACCCTAAACTTTGTGAATTAGACCTGAATTCACTGAATATTTGAAGGGGGGCTCAGGCCTAACACAAAACCAGCAATGATGGGACAAAGATCTGTCTCCTTCAGGGTATTCCTAAATACCATGGGAACTGGTGCTCTTTAATATAAAAGATGAACACCTTTTTCTGACGCTGATTTCCTATATTTCCTCTGAATCAGTTGCATATTAAAAATAACTTGATTCTCTTGCATCATTACAGATGAATTTCAGGGGCCTGACTTCTGCAGCATGCTTTGGCTGGCTGTAGGCTCGCATCCCGGAAAAGTTAAGGACTTGCTTGACTATGTTGCTGGACTAAAGGGAGGCTTGAGCACTGCATGGATGGAGCCGTCTCCGAGCGGCGGGGCTGGATGCCTGCAGGGTGCAGTAGGGTCCGGGGGGCAGCCGCTGGAGTCCGGCTGTGTCGGGAGTGAGCGCCCGCAGCACGCGCCTGGCCCCGGCCTTGCCTTGGCGCCTTCTCTTCCTAGGTCGCCACCCGGCGGCGGGGTGGGGGGAGCTGAGTACCCCTAGGGCCCCGCTGCATGCCCCAATCCAAGCCGGCTAGAAACCACCTCAGAAGTCGCTACGCGTTTCCAAGCACTAACTTCACAGCCGGCTGGACAGTGTTAGTCCTGTGATAATGAGCTTGGCACATGCGGCTGTCTTGCACTTACGGCACGGCTGAGGCATGTAACGGGGAGCGGGGCAGGGGCTCCCTGCAGGGTGGGCAGTCCCGGAGGCAGCTTCTGTCCCCAAAGCCCGTTTGATGGCCCCAGGCGCCCCCGGCCGGGCACGAGCGGGCTGGGGGGCGGGGCGAGGCGAGGGCAGCGGCGGGGCCCCGCC
>NW_005841985.1:167553-181420 GCF_000455745.1 Alligator sinensis
CTGGGGCCGGGGCCCTCTGAGCGCCCCAGCCCAGCGGGGCAGCACCGGGGGCGCTGGATTTGGTCCCTCGAGCCAAGGCTGTGCCAGCCGGCTCAGGGGTGCATCCCCGCCTGCCTGCTTAGTGGGGCTTGTACCCCCCCAGCTGCTGGCATGGGGAAGCATTTTCGTGATGCGACAGCACAAAGCCCCTCTTCCCACGCTGGGTAACTTTCCTCTGGTCCTTTTCCCTCGCCTTGGGAGAGACTGGGGCCAAGCCCGCACCACGCAGCCTCCCTGTGGTGGCCTCACTGCAAGGAAGACACCAGCCCTAGGAGTTCGGGTGGCCCGGGTGGAAAACTAAATGAATTCTTCCTCTTTCAATTACTTGCCTGGGACTTTGCTGCGAGCGCGGCCTTTGGGATAGACTGCTCTCCTTGCAAGGAGCAAGAGGTGGTTAAGTTTGGGGGTTTTTGTGTTGCCTTGTACTGGACCAACATTGGGAGAGATGTTTAAAGAAGCTTTGCAAGAGCTTAAGAAAGGCGTGTTGTGCTCAAAAAAATTTTGGGCACATCTCTTCCCAACTGAATAGTGGGTCTAAGAAGAGGTATTAACAAAAAAACTCTCCTGTCCTGTCTGCTGCACTGTCATGTTTCCAACATCACCCTCTTTCAGAGCATCCTTATCTCTTCCAAGGGGCTGTAAAAAGAATTGCAGTCCAGCAAGCATTAGGATTGTTCTTCATTGCATGCAGCAGGGGTCAGCAACCTATGGCACCTGGGTTGGATTTGCCCCATGTGGAGGTTGGATCCTGCCTTGGAAGGTCTGACCCAGCCTGAAGCAAAATGAAGGACTGGGCAACACGCAGCTGCCTTCCTTCAAAAGCCCTCTGCTGTTCTTACCTCACTGCAGAGGGCCTGGGCATCTGCAGTGAGGAAACTCAGATAACTTGTGCTTTTGTGGGGTGGTGTGGAGATTTGCTGCCTGTGACAGGGAGCTGGGTCACAAACTCTGGCCCAGGGCAGCAAAATGTTGCTGACTCCTGGCTGAGGACTTTAAGAGTTGAAATCTATCAGTAACTGTATCTGTCTCCTTTGAGCACTTTACAGGGAAGAGTTTAATTAAAATAGGTAAGATAGTTATTGTTACATGCTCTAGGCTTTTGGCCAACTTTTGGCCATTTCTGCACTTTGTTTTTACTTAGGATGCCTTCAGCTGCTTCTGTAATGTTTTAAAGCTTTCATGCAATTATCCAGTCCACTATCTGTAAGTCGCCTCTTCAAATGGCCTGCAACCAAAAAAGATAGTGGTCGCTGCTCTGTGCTGGTGAGGGGCATGTTCTGGATTGATGCTTCATATAAGTCTTTCACAAGCAGAATACAGAGGTAGGAGAAGCTGGTTTAACTTAATGTGATACTCTGTGGGCATGTCTACATAAGAAGTTTACTGCAGAATTGCCTTATAAGCTCCACAGTAAAACATCAGTGTTATTAGGATGGAGTAAACTAATTAACTTTGCCATAGGATAGTAGGGCCAGACACAAGTACTATCCTACCATGGAGTTATTTACTTTGCTAATGCACACGTAGATGCTGATGGGGCTGGCCGGAGCATGCGGAAGCTTCAGTGCTGGGGCTGCCTGCTTCCACAGCACCGTGAGCTGGGTCCAAGCAGCCCTGCATTGGCAGGTTGACCCCTGGAAACCCCTGCCAGCCAGGGCTGCTCTGTCCCAGTGCAATGTGCCGCAGTCCCGGGTGCATGTACAAATGACGCACCTGGGGCCAATAAACTCTGATACTAACTGCACCAGAGTTTATTCAGGAGCACTAATTGCATGTGTAGATGCACCCTGTGGGTGCTGTCTTTTGAGGCCAGTTGCCCAAAGAGTTGACACCTAATTTCTGGCCTTTACCTCTCTAGTCGGATACTGGACAAAAATAGGTCTTATTCTTGATAGGAGTGGTTCATTTGGGATTCTGTAAACAAGGAACTGGAGGGTAAAAATGGAATGGTCAGACAGGATGATTTCATGGAAAGCAGCTTTTGTCAAGGAACGTTTATTTATTTATTTATTTTGGACAAAATTACTAGTTTGTTTAATAAAAGCTACTGTTGATCTTTGGTATCTCTATGGCAGGGGTCGGCAACACTTCTGGCTGGAGTGCCCAAAACACCCCAGCATTGATCCATGCCAACCTTGACATGGTGTGCTGGAGGTAGATGGCAGGGGAGCCATGGGGGGCCCAATTTTCATTGCTGGCAGCGGATGCACGTGTGCCTCCACGTAGACGGTGGGGAAGGGCTGGGGTTGTGCTGCCTCAGCCCTTTCCCTGCTGTGTGCCCTGATGTACCTGGTGCTGGGGATCTGGACCCTGGTGCAGTTGTTTGCAGCCTGCCTGCTGCAGCTGTCCAAAGCCCAGGCCAGCTGTAGCAGGCAGCCAGGAAGCTGCAAACTGCTGCATCAGGCTCTGGCTAGCTCTGGAACTCTGGCCAGGCTCCATGGGGGCAGTGGCTGCATGCACATCTTGGGGTGTGCAGCTGAGAACGGGCATGGAGCTGTGTAAACCCGACTCCTCTCCTGCTGTCCACCCCAAGGCGTGTATACAGCCACCACCGTGGAGCCCCGTACAGCTGTTTTCAGCCTCCCAGCTGCCTGCTACAGCTGGCCTGGGCCCTGAGCAGCTTCATCAGGTGGCCAGGAGGCTGCAAACAGCTGTACTGAGGTCCAGAGCCCCAGCACCACTTCCATGGTAATGGCAACTGAACACATGCCTCAGGGTGAACAGCAGGCAAGGGGCTGGGTGCAGCTGTTTGCAGCCTCCTGCTGTCTGCTGCATCCAGTCTGGGTTCTGCACAGCTGCTGCCTGCCAGGAAGCCTGGGCTGCTTGCAGCAGGGCTTGAAGCCTCCTTGCCACCTGCTGTAAGCACACCCAGGCTCTGTGGAAGCTGCCCAGAGCCTGGGCTGGCTGTGGCATGATGAGCAAAATGGCCTTGTGTGCCATACTCTGACATACATGCTGGGGGTTGCCGATCCCCGCTCTACAATATTTTACTTAATACAACATTACATGCAGTATTTGGAACCAACAACTAATACATTAGATGGTTTAAAAAGTGATCAAAATATCTCAAAATGTAGTTGTTACTGGGAACTGTTTTTATTGGGGCCCCCAAGGATCAGTTTTTGGTACAACCTAAACAATAATATGGAAATTTTGCTGATGACACAGTAGGGGTAGTAAATTATGATTAAGGCAGTTTACTGTCACAGAGCATTCTGAATCCTCCAGTCCATGTGTATCAAACATACAGCCCATGGAGCCATGTTGTCAGGCCTTCAGGGCTCCTGGAAGGGCTGTGAATTTGGGGGTGGGATGAGCTGGGGTTAGGCCCACCACTAGAATCTGGAATATGGAGCCCTGCTGGGGATGTGTGTCAGCAGCAGGAGGCAAGTGATGGATGCATGGACTCCTGTGGCTCCCTGAGTGCACAGAATTCTTAGTGCTGGAAATGAACACCTTGCAGTGGCTTAAGAGGAGAATTTAAGGAATATTAGAGTCAGAAAAGTAGGACTGGAAGGGACCTCCAGAGGTCATCTAGTCCAGCCCTCTGCCTGAGGCAGGATCATCTCTGCCCAAACCAGCCCATACAACCCTAATCCAAGCTCTCTATAAGACTGCCATCAATCCTGACACAACACAGACCTAACACCCTCACCTCCCACAGGTAAAGCAGGGGAACCATGACAGCCAATGTCCTGCTTCTATACAACTTTGTCTATGTATGTTTAAGAGGTCCCGGATAGAGGGCCATGCCCCCTGCTACAGAGGAAGACAAATACCCTCACAGTCCATACCAATCTGACCATGGGGTAAAATTCCTTCCTGATCCCAAATATGACAGTTGGTCTCACCCTGAGTAGAGGGGCAAGACCCTCAAGCCAGGAATGTCCAGCTTTGCTCCTAACAGGAGAATTGGCACACCCCAGTTAAAGTCCTCAGCCTTAGCTGTAGCCAACACCCTATGCCTCTGGGAAATGTTAAAAACAACCTGACACAGAGGAAAAAAAAGAGTCAGGGGAAGTGGGTGGGAGCAACCAGCAAAGCCCAGAAACATGGGAAATACCCATGGTAGAAAATAGGCATGGGTATGCCTAGATTATCCCCGATGTCCAGTCTCTGATTATCCCTGATGTCCAGTCTCTTCTTGAACACCTCCAGTGATGGACTCCACTGCTTCCCTAGACAGTCTGTTTTACTGCCTCACTAGTCTTACAATGAAGAAGTTCTTCAATCTAAACTTACTTTGTGGTGCAACTTCAAGCCATTGGTCTGTGTCCTTCTCTCTGCAGCAAGAGAGAAAAGGTGCTTTCCTTCTTCTTTATGGCAGCCCTTCAGGTACTTGAAGACTGCTATCATGCCTTCCTTTAAGTGCCTTTTCTGCAACTTGCACATGCCTAGCTCCTTCAGCTTTTCCTCATATGACTTGCCTTCCAAGCCCTTGATCATCTTTGTTGCCCACTCTGGACCCTTTGTCATTATCATTACCATCGTAGGTAGTGCCTTCCCTATCAGATCAGTGCAGTGTGGTAGCAAAAGGGATAATGTGATTCTGGGATATAAAAAAGGAGAAATATCAAATAAGGAAGAGATCATGCCTCAAACAGTATCAGTAAGACTGCTGCTCAGACACTGTGTGTAGTTCTGCTTTCCACTCCTCAAAATGCCAACATACTGAAAACCTTTTGAAGGAGGGTCACAAATATGATCCACAGGGATGGAAAATTAGCCTTATTTTGGGAAGCTGGAACGTGATCTAGTCAGTTAAATGCAGTTGAGAAATGACTCAATCACGGCATGTACTACTTGCGTGAAAAAAGGCATCTGCTGCTGGAGGGCTTTTCCTGGATCCAATGAATGGAAACTCAAGTTAGATCAATTCAGCTTTGAATAAAGATGCAATTTCTTGGAAAAACTTCCCAGAGGAAGTGGCTGTCTCACTATGAATCAGAATCTTTACAACAGAAAATAAGATTTATTTTTTTTAAATCTGATGTCATCCACTTCCCAGAATAATTTTTTGTTGCGTAGGGTCTCGGGGGTTCCTTTTGGCTTTGGAATCCTTCCTGGGCCTTGGGGGAACAGGTTTGCCTGCATTGCCCTGGATCATAGTACATGTAGCACTGTATTAAGACAATACATTTAATCTTAGATCTCATGTTCAGGATTTCAACTTTCTGTCAGAAGGGATCTGGAAGGCATTTCTTTTTCTCTAGTGCAGAATTGACCAAATGAATTCAGGATTTTTTTCTGCCTTATTGTGAAGTATAAGGGGTTGAGCTTAGTTTCAACAGAAAAAGGATTGGATGAATCAGTGTTCTTGGCTGATGCAGAAAAACTCTTGTCTGTTATAGTCCTGTGTTTTGCACATGCTTAGGGTACATTAATTGCTAGACTTAGAGTTGGCAAGGAATTTTCCTGCAAATCAGATCAAAGGGTGTTTTGTCCTTTCTCTACAGGATTGGGCATGTTTCACCTAATAAATATCTTGCCAATACAGGGCCTTGGACATTTGTGGCACATTGTCTCTCCTGTTCTTTTCCCATGGTACACTAACATTTAGTCTCCTGAGTTATCCGGCTAAACTTCAAGGCATGTCAGAATCATAGAGAATTAGGGTTGGAAGGGATCTCAAGAGGTCATCTAGTCCAACCCCCTGCTCAAAACAGGACCATCCCCAACTAGATCATCCCAGCCAGGCTTTGTTGAGTTGGGCCTTAAAAACCTCCAAGGATGGAGATTGTACCACATCTCTAGATAACCCATTCCAGTGCTTCATCACCCTCCTAGTAAAAACGTTTTTCCTAATATCCAACGTAAACCTTCTTTGCTGCATATTGAGACCATCGCTCCTTGTTCTGTCATCTGCCACCATGGAGAATGGTCTAACTCCATCCTCTTTGGAACCAACCTTAAGATAGTTTGAAGGCTGCTATCAAATCCCCTCTCAGTCTTCTCTTCTGCAGACTACATAAACACAGTTCCCTCAGCCTCTCCTCATAAATCATGTTCTCCATCCCTCTAACCATTTTTGTTGCCCTCCACTGGACTTTCTCCAATTTGTCTACATCGTTTCCATAGTGGGGGCCCAAAACTGGACACAAAATTCCAGATGTGGCCTCACCACTGCTGAATAGGGAGGAATAATCACTTCCCTCGATCTACTGGCAGTGCTCCTACTGATACAGCCCAGCATGCTGTTAGCTTTCTTGGCAACAAGGGCACACTGTTGGCTCATATTCAACTTATTGTCCACTGTAACCCCCAGCTCCTTTTCTGCAGAACTGCTGCTTAGCCAGTTGGTCCCAAGCCTGTAGCAGTGCATGGGGTTCTGCCGTCTTTTATCTTTTTTTTTTAAATTTCCCACCAAGTCTGCTATTCCAGTCACAGTTCTTTGACTGTGCAAGGACTTCCAATTATTCCTGCTTGTTTCCCAGGCTCTGTGCATTCATGTACAGATATCTGTGATAACTAGCTAATTGCCCTACTTTCTCAGGAATGAGGAGGCCTCCCCTATTGCCCCCTCCTCCTTGTGCTTCCTCCAGGTATCCTGCTTCCACACTAACCTCTGGGCTTTGGAGGATGCAGCCCAACAAACCCAGTTTAAAGCCCTCCTCACCAAGTTAGCAAGCCTGTCTGCAAATATGCTCTTCCCACACTTTGTCAGGTGGATCCTGTCTCTTTTTAGCAATCCTTCTTCTTGGAACAACATTCCATGCTTGAAGAAGCTGAATCCCTGCTGATAATACCACCATCTTACTTATCAAAGAAAGATGATTTAATTATTCCTTCTATCCCCATCTTGTACCTTGGACTTGAATGCTGAGAGTTGTACCAAACTGTGCTGTGAACATGGCCCTCCAAATTCAACCCAGTGGGTGACATTTACTGAGAGACATTTAGTGCGGAGCTGACAAATTAGCTCCTCAATAAAATGTCACCATCTATACATGTGGCCCAATTAGGTTGCAGTAGACTTATAAACACTGCTGCAGTGTAGTCTGGCTAAACACAAGTACTATCCCATGGCGGCGGTGTTTTGTGCAATATAACACATGCGTAAGTGGTGAGGAGGCTGGCTGGGGCACAAGAGAGTTTCAGTGTATGGCTAACTGGCAGGCAGCCCCCACACCAAAGCACCCTCATGCCCTAGCCAGCCCCTTTGCAGCAGATGGAGCCCGGCTGGAGCAGCCCTGGGCTGTCAGGCTCACCCCCTGGGTCTCCTGCCAGCTTTGGCTGGTCCAGCTGGGTTTCATGTACTGCACATGAATATTGCTCTGGAGTTTTTTGCTCTTGAGTGCACTTTCAAATGGCGTGCCTGGGAGCAAAAATCTCTGGAGCACATTCTACTGGATCATTGTGTACATTGCTCTACCCATCAAGGCTAAAACTGGCAAATTTCCCCTTAGTATTTCTTGCACACTGTTCAAGTTCCTTCTTATACACTGTATCTAGCAACCTTCCACCAATGTCTGCCCTACCAGGTGGCGTGTAGCCTGATCGTAAGGACTCAACCATGTCAATGAAGTGTTTATTGTTAACAATGCGAAAAGGAGAATTTGGGGCATAAATGAACCGAACGATCTTTTCATCTATGGTGTCTTGTTGGTATTTGCTGATCCTTACTACAAACCCATCCATGGTGTTGGTTTTACTGGATGATTGAAATCTTTTGCTTGCTACTGATAGTTTGTTGCCCGAAACACATTTAGTTGCAGCACTGCTGCCAAAAGTACCAATGGATGACTCCGAAGTTGCTGCAGATAGACAGTCAAAGTCTCTTATGCTTAAATGGGATCCTGAAAAAAAAAAAGATTTTTGTATAGTCATTCTTCTCAGTTCTTCTCACTCTATTATTATTCAGTTAATCATTTACATTTTTTTCAGCAAGGATGCAGATCCGATTCCAAATTACCAAAAAAGCTAAGACTGACTGCACTTAAAGTGTGCTTAATTTTGGACTAAGCCCCATTGAATTCACTGGCACTTGAGAAAACAAGTATAGGATGGGGTTCCTTTGGGAAAGCTGAGTTATGCTGAAGTAAAATAGGGAATAGACTTATGGCATCACCATTGCGGTCTGGGGCCTTGATGTTTCAAAATAAGGGGCATGTATAATGTAATATAAAATAAGAAAATGATACCCAATGGCAACTGGCAACTCTAGATTTCTCCTACTGCAGCTTTCTGTACCATAAACTTGGATGATAGATTCTAAACCTAATTAACTAATTAAATAAGCCATAAGGATTAGCTAAGTTTTTTTTTTTGTTTTTTTTTTTGTTTCTAGTAACATCCAACATAGCAAACAGCTTGGGAATTTACTTGTTACATCACACTTACTAAAAGGCGTAAAGTGAAGCAAGTCTTGAAGAATGATGCACATTGCAAAGTGCATTATTTAATTTACTAACCAGTTGATCCACATTGTTCTTCAGACATATCCATGTCTTCATCCACATCATTGTCTCCCAATAAGCAGTTTTCATTATGATGTTTAATTCTTGCAACTAGGCGCTGCATCTCCTTTTTTGCACTGCTTACACTTGCCACATTTTCGTTTTTTACCCAGGGAAGGAATTTCTTCAAAATATTCCCAGATAGGGTCTCTCTTATGCCCAGAAGCCATGGCAGTTTTACTGTGGCAAAAGTATGGGGGAATATAGGAAACTCTGTGTGTGTGTGTGTGTGTGTGTGTGTGTGTGTGTGTGTGTGTGTGTGTGTGTGTGTGTGCGCGCGCTACTGAAAAATGTCTTCCCTTTTTCTTTCCAGTCCAGTCCACTGTTCCTTTCTACTCTGCCTCCATCCTTTCCTACATTATCTCTTTGTCTTTAAGACAGCGTTTTAACTAACTTAACTTGCTTGGTCCAGCTCTACCACCACCTAAGCACAGAACAGCAACAATCCTATCTGGCCTGTGTCTTTGCACATGTGACTTTAGTCCACTGAGAAACAGAAACTGAAAGCCCAGAACTTTCAAGAAGCAAGAGTGGTAGTTAGGCTGGACAGACAGATTAGAGCCACTTTCATGAGATGAAAAACTGAAACGAATGCTGGGGCCCATGTTTGATTGGTAGGTAACTCAATGTGTGCAAGTTTGACAGAGCCATTAATTCATTTTTATGAGATTGTAAGTGTAGGTTTAGCATATTTGTGATGATATTTAATTGTAGCTGTTATTTTTTAAATGAGAGAGAAATTTAGTATTTTGATGATTTAAAAATTTTAAGTGATTTAAATAAAAAAATTCCAATTAAAAAAATTATTGATTTTTTTTTAATTATTATTTTTTTTATCCACCCTGATTTAAACTCTTTGCTTTTTATGTTTAGATTATGTTAGAAAATGGTAAATGGAACCATTTTAGATATTAATTTTTACTCTTATTTTTTTCTTATTTGCCAGTTAAAATGCACAAATAGGATCTTAAAGTTCTTTGTATTAATTAACTAAAAATACCTTAAATGTGCCTGCTACAAAGACAAGGTAGAGGTGCACTTTATAGACCAATTGCATATGCTTATGTGAGCCATAGTTCACTTCATCAGATACTGAGAAACTACCTGTCTGCTACAATGGGGCTAAATGTATCAAAACATGTTTCAGGGGTGTAGGTTGTAGCCGTGTTGGTCTAAGGACATAGGCGGACAAGGTTCCTTGGGTGAATCTGATATCTTTTATTAGACCAACCCAAATAGTTGGAGAATAGTTATTAAGCAAGCTTTCGGGTTCAAAAACCCTTCATCAGGCTCAGGAAGTTTCAGCAGTTGTTGTGTGCTCTTCCTGGATGGAATGAAAAGTAAAGAAGCCAGCGGCTGGGCTGGGGAGTCAGTTGTCAGGCAGATTATAATGTATCAAAAATCCAATGTCTATATTTAGTCCATGATTTTTAGTATCCAGGAGGTTGATGAAGTCCATAGGCTCGTCTCTGGGACGTGTTGTGTAAGTTTCCTTTGAGGATCAGGACTGAGAGATTGGAGAGAGAGTGGTTTTCTTGTGAGAAATGTGCCCCCACCGGTAACTGGGTATTTCTGTCTTTGATAGATTTCCGGTGGGTGTTCATTCTGGTGCGCAGTTGTTGTTTGGTCTCTCTTACGTATTTTCCATCAGGGCATTTGGTGCACTGGATGAGGTATATTACATTTCTGGAGGTGTAGCTGTAAGATCCAGGAATGCTGATGGCTCTGTTGTGGGGTGTAGTAATAGTGGAGGTGTGTTGGAAGGTTTTGCATTTCTTGTCCTGGCACGGTCTGGATCCTTTTGTTGTGTTCTGGGCTTGAGGAAGTTTGCTTCTGGTGATGAGGTTGGTGAGGTTCGGTGCTTGTTTGAAGGCTAGGATGGGTGGCTCTGGGAAGATCTTTTTAAGAATAGGGTCTCTTTCTAGTATGGGTTGCTATTGTTTGAGGATTTTTCATACAGGTTCAAGGGAGGGGTGATATGTCATAACCAGTGGTGTGTGATTTGTGGGGGTTTTTTTTCTGTACTGCAGCAGTTCTTCACGTGGTATCCAGGTGGCTCTTTCAAACATGCGATCTACCTCTCTGGAGGAGTGTCCTTGTTGGGTGAAAGCCTTTTTAAGATTGGTGAGGTTGCAATCCCGGGTGTTCTCTTCAGTACAAATACAGTGGTATCTGAGGGCTTGGCTGTATATCACAGCTTTTTTGGTGTGTTTAGGGTGATTGCTGGTTCTGTGCAGATATGTATGTTGGTCTGTGGGTTTCTTGTATAACGTGGTGTTTTGCATTCAATACACCTTGGTTTATTAAACAAAAAAATAATTACTGTAGCAAGTGAATTGCATCGTAGCCTTTACGAATTCAGAGCTAGTACATCTCATCCCCTCACATACCTATTATGCAGAGACTGGAAGACAAGCTTTCCTGCTTTTTCTTCTCAATCAGTTTCTCAGCTTTGACTGAAGTAGTCATTGGACAGGATGTGGATGAATACATTTGAATGAAGGAAGTATATTAAAAACTAGCGTAGCATTTAAGAAACTCTTGTTTCCAGTTGCGTCATCAGAGACTTCCATCATTTCAGTTCACATTTTAAAAACTTTGGCAGACAATACATATTGCTTGTATATTCTTTTTTTATTTAATTTATTTTAGTAGGTTATATATAATGCATGTAAGTTTGTTTTTAGAAATAAACTTTTTACAAGCATTAAAAAATTAGCTTAAAAAATAAACTGAAAATAAACCCTTATTTAAATAACATAACTTAATCTATATAATCCAATTTTAGTTTTATCCACCAGAGGTCATGCACATGTGAACTATTTCCTCTTCAGTTGTGCTTGGCTTTGTGGCATTAGAACACAGTTCACCAATTGGGAGTTTCAACACTGGGGCATTCAGTGTCACGCATCCAGTTGTCAGCTATTTTTCTTTGAATTTCATGTGCCAGCACTGGATTCTTAAGATTGTGGAGCCAGCTCAGGACATTAGTAGTTACTGCATTGTTGGTTTCTTTGTTTTAGTTTTAGCCATAGCCTGGCAGCCGTAGCCTGGCAGCAACTTCAAATCTTCCTTCCATTATGTTGGTTCTGTCATTCTGTTCTGTGGATCAGAATGGGGAAACTTCTGCTGTTCTCTTCTAAGTCTCACCAGTACTCAACCTTGATAGGATTTATCCTGAGATCTGGGGGGTTCCTGGCATTAGACATGTGATCGTCTGGGAAGGAGCCTGTGCTCCACACTATAATCTTTTTGTCCTGAGCTTCCTCTGCTCCACTAAAGTTGTAGAAATGCTAAGGAATTTTGGAACTCAGAAAACTTTTGATCAGAAAACGTTGGTGCAGTGGTATTAGTGGATACTATGTGCATAGTTTGGTCAACACTGTGAACTGTGAGGGTATGGAATATGCTCAGTGTGAATGGAATCTTCTGGGACTTTAGTGACAAGGCAAGGGAAATTGAAGAAGTCCGTAGTTGCCACGTGCACACTAAAACTTTTTAACGGGCAAACCTGAGTTGTCCAAATTTGGACCGACTTTCACAAGGACATAAGTCCCTTGGTTCACTGGTTTACTTTCAAAACCTGTGATCTAAGTCTGTGATCTAAAGAGTTATTCCAAGAGACATGGGCAAAAGAACATATTTCTGTTTACCTCCATTTTTCAAAATTGGTGAACGTTTTTCAGCTGGAATTCCTTCCTTTCCCTTTCACCACACCTAGCGAGAAAAAAAAAAAAAATCCCCGAGGTAGTTACATCTCATGTAAATCTTCCCCCCATATAAGTTAAAGTCTGTCATAATGATAAACAACTAAATGAAATGTTATAGTGGTAAACTTAATAATGGACAGCTCTAACAGCCCTGCCTATGATAATAAAAAGAGTTTTAATTGGCTATATTTTAGGGGGTTGTGGGGTTTAAGATGAGCTTTAACCTTTAGAGGTTAAAACAGACTTTCTTGCTGAGCAGATTATGCTATATCTGCCCACTGCAAGGTTTTTTGGTTCCTTCCTTCAAAGTAACTGGAGCTAGTCAGTTTTAGAGAGAGGATACGAAACTGTGGGTCTGTTTCTATGGCAAGTTCCCATGTCCCAGAATTCTTTAACCAAAGACCTGTGTGGAATGATTTCCTGTGGAATTTCTGTGTGGAATTGATTCCTATGGAAGAAGAGTAGGTGTTCCAAGCAGAAAGCAGTGTTTGTAAAAAGTCAGATCTCCTCTTAGGTGTCAACTTCCAAATCAGTTCATGGGGATTTCACTTTTTCTGCCTTATTAATACCTGCTTTTGGCGTAGTTTCAAAGGTAAGGGGAAAGTCAAAATCTCCTACTCCCATGACTTCAGTTAGAATTGTGTTAAAAGCTACATGAAGGGTGTGTCTATACATCGTCCTAGGGCAATGAGCTACATTGCCATATGGCATGCTACAGCAGCTTAGCAATCACACGGTGGTGTAGCGATCTACATATGATTGCCAGCTATATTGCCATAGCGGTGTGCTGCCAAGGTTCAAATTAGACTTTGATTCTTGTGGGGGTTTAACACTAAGTTAAACCGGTTCATTGATTAAGAAGTCCTCCTAAGTGACACCCCCCCCCCATTATGATTTTCAAATTGGAAGTACTAAAGCATGGCGACGTGTACATACACCCGTAGAGAATCAAGCTGCTTTGAGTCCTATAGGATGGTCCTTAGACACTATTTTCTAATTAATTTAGGTGGCTTGAAGCTGGGAACACAGCAAATGGTTTTTGCCTAGAGCAGCTGGTTGAAACAACTGTCTACTTCAAGTGGGATTGCTCTTTTTGTTTTGTGTTCAATTTCTCCTGACTTTTCTTTGTACTTGAATGTATTTGGGAAGAAAAGCTAGTCCTATGGGTTTGGCAGAAGACTTCTTTGCATATTGTCACATCTTGTTGTCATTCTTAACATTATTAGCCATTATTCTGGCACACATCCAGGAGGGGCCAGCAGGGAAATGCATGCTCAGGGGCAACCAGCACGGGTTCATCAGCGGCAGGTCATGTCAGACCAACCTGGTGGCCTTCTATGATCAGGTCACTAAATCATTGGATGCAGGGGTAGCAGTTGATATAGTCTTCCTGGACTTCCGGAAGGCTTTTGACACTATCTCTCACCCCGTTCTCATTAGGAAACTGGGGGACTGTGGCGTAGACACCCACACAGTCCAATGGGTCGCCAACTGGCTAGAGAGCTGCACCCAGAGGGTGGTAGTGGATGGGTCCTTCTCGGCCTGGAAGGACGTGGGCAGTGGGGTCCTGCAGGGCTCAGTCCTTGGGCCCGCCCTGTTCAACATCTTCATCAGTGATTTGGATGAGGGGGTGCAAAGCACCCTGTTCAAATTTGCTGATGA
>NW_005841985.1:181490-187951 GCF_000455745.1 Alligator sinensis
GGAAAAGGATCTTGGAGTCATTATTTACTCCAAGATGAAGATGGCTCGGCAGTGTGGGGAGGCGGCTAGGAAGGCCAGCTGTACCTTGTCGTGCATCCACAGATGCATTTCAGGCAGGACCAAGGAGGTGATCCTTCCCCTCTATGCGGCACTGGTCAGGCCGCAGCTGGAGTACTGCGTCCAGTTCTGGGAGCCGCACTTTCATCTTTAAGAGGACAGCATCGAGAGGGTCCAGAGGAGGGCCACTCGCATGATCAAGGGACAGCAGGGCAGGTCCTATGAGGAAAGGGTACGGGACCTGAACCTGTTCAGCCTCCAGAAGAGAAGGCTGAGGGGGGATCTTGTGGCCTGCTATAAACTAGTCAGGGGGGATCAACAGGCACTGGGGGAGTCCCTGTTCCCCTGAGCGCCGCCAGGAGTGACCAGGAATAACGGTCACAAGCTGGTGGGGGGAAGATTTAAGTTGGACATCAGGAGGCGCTACTTCACGGTCAGGGCGGCCAGGGTCTGGAACCAGCTTCCAAGTGAGGTGGTGCAGGCTCCCCCCCTGGGGGTTTTTAAGAGGAGGTTAGATGACCATCTTGCTGGGGTCGTTTGACCCCAGTACTCTTTCCTGCCATGGCAGGGGGTCGGACTAGATGATCTGCCCAGGTCCTTTCCAACCCTAGAAACTATGAAACTATTATTTTTTTGTTAAATATTTCTCTTTGAAGACTTATAATTGTAAAGGGAAATATCTTCCAAATTCTTTTTTAGTCAAAGGCCATAAAATTAGAACCTTCTGCTAAATATGGGAAAATGTGTGGTTTTTTTTTTTTTTTTTTTTTTTTTTTACTTGTCTTCTCAAGCAATTAAGTCCACTCAGTGAAATGTGTAATCTAAATCTCTTGTTTGGCTGTTTAGTGATTAAGGCCATAAAATCAGAGAATAAACTTTTGTACTTGGGTCAAATACTTTGGGATTATCAAATTCTTTTCTGTAAACATATATGTACTTAATACACTTGACTTTACATATAGAAGCAGCCCCCTGATAGCCATAAATGTTTGCAAGATTAAGACCATTGTAATAGTATTAGGTCTTATACATTTATTTAGCTAGATTTTTAAACTGTTTAATACTTAATCTGAGGGAATCAGAAGTCCTTCCTAGGAGCTAAAAATACGGTTTATGAACTCTCCAATTTAATTCTGAAAGGCCCTCTCTGATGTAGACTGCAGCTGTTTAACAACACTCAAAAATACTTTATGATAAGTTTTACAAGAAGTGATGAACATAACATTTAGTTGAAATTTAAGTTTGAATTTAGATAGGGCACAATTACTCACATAGGAATTTGCACTGGGGTAACAGGTTTAACACCTTACAGAAAGCATCTTTAGAGAGTTTCCAAAGGGTTTATGAAAACTGGAATCTTGTCTTTCTTACCAACTTTACAATGTAAAACCAAAGCTAGAAAGGTTCTTAAATGTGTCACATTTATTCAAATACCATGTTTACCTTTTCCCCAAAAATAATCCTTTCAAAATTTGGGGTGCATATCTTAGGTGGGAAGCTGATTTTCTGCCCAAAATAAGAAGCTTGGAGATGCTTCAGATGGATGGCTGCTGCTTCTTTTCGCTCTGG
This sequence comes from Alligator sinensis, assembly GCF_000455745.1. NCBI lineage: Eukaryota > Metazoa > Chordata > Crocodylia > Alligatoridae > Alligator > Alligator sinensis. The sequence goes on from NW_005841985.1 coordinate 183,117, forward strand.
CAGTTGCATGAAAAGAGGGGGACTCCAGCAGAAGCAGATCCGGACAGTGGTGGTGTACAGTGGTGTAGTCATGCTCCGCTTTGATTTCTGCTCCAATCAAAGTTTAAAACCAACTGCCCAGCTGTGAAGTAACATTTCTATTCAGGCAGTGCTGATGGAGTCAGCTGACTTCATGGCTCATTATAATCTATTTCCATGGGGGCCAACCTTTCTGACAAATTAGCCCCATGCCCTCCCTGAGTGCCACTTTGACCCCCTTCCTCTGCCCAATCTGCTGCTTTCTGCTCCCTACATTGTACTCCCTGACTGATCTCCTGCTCTGCTTTCTGCTTCCTGTCCTGTTGCCTACTGTGCTGCCTATCCTTCACCTGATCTGCTGGGTGCCACACACAAAGGCTGCTTGTGCCACTTGTAGTTGCTTGCACCGAGATCTACTTGATTCCTGCTAATTGTTCTTTACTCCACAGACATGGGTGACTGGTGCCTCCTGATCTTGGGGTGGCACCAGCAGCTGATTGCTGATCAGGTTGGGGGGGTCCCCCAGTGGCCAATCGCTGACTGGGTGGGGGGGGTCCTCCAGTGTCCGATCTCCGCTGCTGGCAGAACTGCCAGCAGCAAACCGAGAAGTGCTGCCGGCGCTTCTCTCGGTGCTCCCACATTCTCAGGGGGGCACCAGCCATTGCCCCGCACTCCCTGGCCAGTGAGGGCCAATCTCAGGGGGGGCACATGACCCCCCATACCTCCCTTATATGTCGCCTGTGTCCACAGGTGTTAATAGTTTCCACTCCTTTTTAATGGCCTTGATATTCCACTAATCAAAGTATGCTTTCTTCAGCAATTTTGCTCTCTGTTAGCTACTTCTGGTCTCTCTTCTTCTATTACACAGTCTAGAAGACTGTTTTTGACTCTTCAGAATCATAATTCCGCCCATGGATTCCAGTCTTCTGCAGCAGGCAAGGGCTGCTGACAGTTCAGCTGTGAAAGGGTTAAAACTAAATTTTGCCTGAGCAGGAAAGGGAAGGCGAGTGAGCTGAAGATTAGACTGTCCCTGCTCTATGTGGCCATAATTCTGGAAAAATATTTTTTCTTACTTCCTCCTTTCCAAAAACAAGGTGTGTGTCTTGTCTGGGGGCATGTGGTATGCGAGAAAATTTGGTAAATTTCCTTGTCGCCATGACTGTGACTCTCAGAGACTGAAATCAGGCTTTTTTTTGCTTTTTTCTTATATAATTATTTAAAGATACACACTCATCTCTGGGAACAGGTGCAGCTACTATTTATGGTGTGGTAGAACAAGATTTTCCTGGTGGTTCTAGTATCTGGAAGTGCTGAGATAAATATTGAATGCATCCATTTTGACATTTACAAATTTAGATTAAAATTACTGTTGTTGTCTATCTCTATGACTCTTAATATTGGTGTCGGAGAGCAAAATGATACTCTGGTGTAAGGCCCTATTCTGCTCCCTTTAACTTCCACGGAAACAGGAACTTCTTCCAAGGAACTAAGATAAAGTTTTATCTGCTAGTTTCCCATTATGTCTTCCATTGGTTCTTGCCATTAATGGTAAGAGTCATATTACTTCTGCAGACCAGTCAGGATTATGCATGTCGGCATGTAGCCTGGTTTTCTCTTATTTAAAAAACGCCCTAAATCCACATTTTTCTGAAATTAAAATGAAACACCACTCAATATATTAGATATATCTATATATAAACAAACAAAACCCACATTTCTGCATTTAGTTTTAATCACGGTAAAATGTGGATTTTGTTGGGTCTTTAAAAATCAGAGAAGTTTGGATTTTTTTATTAGAGAAAACCAGGATCTTTGCATATCAGGTCTATTTTTTTCTTCCTTTGTCTGATTTTTTTCCCTTTATTTTCCTACTCCTTTTCATCTTTCCCTCTTGCTTCTCCAAGTGCTCACAGTTTTTTTTAAAATTCTTATGCTCCAGTAACTGTAAACAATTTGCAAAATGTTTCCTGAAGCAGCCTGAAAGTAATGCTTATAATGAGTTTTTAACAGTAACTGGAGGACAGTAATTTCTTTACGATACTGCTTTCTCCTTTGAATTACTACGATAAGATTTTTACTGAGAAACAAGGAAATTTTAATACAAGTGACCATAGTCCATATTACGGACACATTTTTTATTGGTCCATGAAAAAAACATTTCCACCTGTGCAACAGCATTTAAGATAGCATGCTTGCACACATCCAGGAGGATTACAAAATGTTACTAGGAATAATGCACTTTATTGTCAGAGGCAGACTCCCCCCTTTGCCTGTTCCCAGCACTTCAGACAGTCACTGATTTAAAGAAATAAACCTGGTAACAGAGTTGGGAACTCAGGGGCATGCCATAACAGACTGTGTTTGTAGTCTTAGTTCATTGCATACTTAAAGCAGTCATTCTCTACCTTTTAAGACTTGAGGCACCCATTGTTAGATTCAAGGCACCCCTTATTAGACTTGCGACACTCAAAGAATGCCAGCTCTTAGCTTTCACTCATTTTTTGACCATGGAGAAATAGAGCAATTTTTCTATTGCAAAGAATTCAGAAAGACCACAGAAACCACAATGTTTTGACACTGTGGATTTCTGTTTGAGCTATCTGGGCTTATCATGTAAATCACATGTAGGTGTTTGTATCCCACTGTATCCTGGTTGAGAATCACTGGCTTAAGAGTTAAGCATGTTCCTGAATATTTTTTTGTATTAAGATTTTAATTGATGATATGAAACTTTTGCAAGTAAAAAATAAAAACATTGAAAGATATTTTTCCTTTATTTTGAGTTTTACTTACCAAAAATAAACACCTATCTGCATTAAAATGTGTATGGATAAATTTTGAATGGTGCTTATAAATGTGCATTTTGGGATACATTTGCAACAAAGCAGCCATACAAAATTGGATACTAGAATGGAGTTGGGCTTTTTTATAGGATGCCAAAAGGAATCTTGTAAACTAATAAGCACTATCATATAAAATGAGGTCTTCCAGTGATGCAGAACATTATCAATCTGATTACCTTTGGAATGTCAAGTGGGAAAAACTTGTTCAAAATAAAATTATTCATGTTTTGCCTTTTGTTATAGGTTGCTGTATTTTAACAGTGTACAGCACTTAGATCTATGGAAGAGGTGCTGTTTCAGTTGAAGTAAATGTCTTTTACCTTTATTTTATTACAGTCTTCTCTGTTCCCAGTTATTGCAAAGAAAATGTTCTTCAGTCTGCTTTGGCTCTCAGTTGTGCTCTGCAGAATCTATACAGCAGGTAGGGTGAAACATTTATGCATTACCAGCTTATTTCTGCTTTAGGAAACTTATAGAAAAGACAGAAAATTGATTACATTCACAAGAATGACTGAAAGTGTATTGTAAAAATAAGAACATGGGTTAGATATATACCATATGTTGAATTTCCTTCTGGTAAATCCCATTTAGCTGGAGTTGGTAATTGACTGAACAGTGTATAGTATTGTGAAACATGAATTAATCACATGCATTTGTGTTTGATCTTGATCTGTGGTCAGGAAGCTGATGATAAAAACAATACCAGTGTATAGTTGTCGCACACACTTTTGAAAAAATCCCATTAACTGGAGTATTTTTCTTGTCCCATAGCAAATGTGGGTGTATACATTTGAAAGCTAAGTTTAATTTCTATCAGGTAATCAGGATATGGTATTTTTTCTGGCATGAAAAATGTTTGGTTCTACAAAACAAATTAACATAACTTAATGAATAAACTGTAGTACATTTACTGGCACTATATCAATTGAAGCTAAATTTACATATTCAGATTTCAAATTTAATAAATGTTATGTTTATATATTGTTCTCTGTTTAAAAAGCCAGTATTTGCCACCAGTGAACATTTAGTAGTATCTAAGAGTCTAGTTTTTCCCTATCCTTAGAATAAGAAGTAAGAACAACAGTTTGGCAAAATATTAACTTTGGTGATAGATTCCATGTGATTCGCATGTAATTTGTTATGTATTACTTTGAGTTGTTTCTGTGCTTATCACAAGACAGACAATAGAAATCATAGGTGGGGGGAGTTGTCTCAAGCAATTTAGAGTTAAATGAAAGAAACCTATAAAGCTAAGTACAGTCAAAAAGCCCAAGGCTGAATCAATTCAATCTTTGCAGGTTTTTTAAAACTGCATAGATTGAACTAATAAGCAAGTGAAATGATGTTTACTTTTCAAACAGGAAAGTCAGCCAGACCCTTGCAGTGGCCCATACGAATAGTTGGGGGGTGCTAGAGCACCTCCCCCCCCAGCCTGCTGGCCACTGCAGAGAGCTGGAGCCCTCTGGTTCCTCAAGCCATGCTCCCTCCTCAGCCTCCCTGCCAGCTGAGCAAGGGGTTGGGGGGGAAAAAACCTAACCGTCCTGCCTGGCACTGGATCCTCACCTGGGAAGAGCCTGGGGGTGGGGAGGGGAAGCTGAAACTGGGGGCTTTACTCTGCCACTCCCCCACAGCTGGGAGCGGGGTTTGAATCTTGTAGCCACGCCTCCTTCTCAGCCTCCCCATGGGTTGAGGTAGTCGGGGAGGGAAGTCTGCACCTGGACGTGGCTCTGCCCCAGAGCAGAGAGCTAGGAGCCATGCCCCCTCAGCAGCCTGGGTGGGTTGGGGGGAGAGCAGCTCATAGCAGGGGCTTGATTTATGAGTTGGAAGCCAGGAGTCACACCCATTACTCAGCCTCCAGGCTGGATGGGGGGAAAGCCCACAGCGGGGCTTGGCTCTGTCCTGGCTCTATCCCCTGCCAGAGCTGGAAACAGGGCTGGAGTTCCCTAGTTTTGCCCCCTCCTCAGCCTCCAAGCT
>NW_005841985.1:187968-197316 GCF_000455745.1 Alligator sinensis
GGGGGGGGCTTGGCTCTGCCCTCCCAGAGCTGGGAGCCTTTGCCTCTCAGAGCTGGGATTTAGGAGCCACGCCTTCTTTTCAGCCTCTGGGTTGGTTGGGAGGTGGGGAGAACCCTGCACTGGGGCTTAGCTCTGCCCCTGGAGTTGGGAGCCATGCCTCCTTCTCAGCTTCTGGGCAAGCTGAGAGTGGGGCACAGAGCTCAGCTCTGGAGGGCAGAGCCAAGCCTTGCTGCAGGCTTCTGCCTCCACTCTTCCCTTACCCAGCCCAGAGGCTAAGAAGGGGACATAACAGGGGACTCCAGCCCTGCTCCCATCTCTGGAGGACAGATCCAAGGCCCAGTATAGGCTTCCCTCTCTTCCCAGCCAGCCCAGAGGCTGAGAAGGGGCCATGGCCCCTAGCACCCACATCTGGGGGCGGAACCAATCCCAGGTGCGGGCTTTTCCCCATCTCCCAGCCAGCCCAGAGGCTGAGAAGGAGGCATGGCTCCTGGCTCCCAGCTCTAGAGGGCAGAGTCAAGTCCTTGCTGCAGACTCCCCCTCCTTTCCCCAGGCTGGCAACATCCAGCTGGGGATCTGGTTCCCTCCTCTCCCCACCTCCACTCCAACCAGCAGCACCCATCTGGGCATCTGGTGCTGGGCCAGAGGGGTGTTTTTTTCCCCCCTCACCCTTTCCTCAGCCACCTGGAGTGATAGTGCTCTGACTAGGGAGCAGAGGAGTGGGGAAGACCCTTCTCATTGGAGCAGACAGCACAGTCCAAGGCTGCAAAGCATCATGGGATGCTGGGGGACTGTGAGTTAACTTGAACCAGGAGGGGATCTGGGACAGAAGTTCCATAAACTGGTTTAACCTAAATCAGTTAAGTCTGATACTGCATCCAACCAGGTTTATCTTAAACCAGTTTCAGCCATTTTGAAAGTGGTTTAAGTACACTGAACTTCTGTTCTGGTAAAGGTTTAAATTGGTTTCTGATCACTTAAACTGGTTTGTGTAACTTCTGTTCCTAGCCCAAATGTTAGCTAAATCTCAAACTCTATGTCACAAGAGTACAGAATAAACTGATAATACTTACACCTGTCCAATGAGTATCAAGAATCCTTGATTTATATACCTTTGTAACAAAAGCAGAAAGTAGGGAAACCAGTCTACATAGTATCACATTTTTGGATGAATGTGTGACAATAGGGAAAAAAAACAAAAAAGCATGGAAGATCTGCCATTGCAATATGTGGAAGAAAATGGAATCAGACTGCCTACACACACAAGCTGTTAAGAAGGCTTTGTTGTTGTTGAAATTATCCTGTTCAGTGTATTGGGAACACTAATCATCATACTTTGATGCAGGAAAAAATAACCCATAATTCATTGTTACTGACTTCTGGCTCCTCATAAATAGGAAAATGCAGTCATCTTCACTTCTGTAAGTTGCCTACAGGTAGAAGTTACTCATTACTCTTAGACCATACTAAGGGCACTTAAAACGTGAGTGTCCACATGCTAAAGCTTAGTAACTTGTGCTGAGTGCCCTCTGAGTATCTCAAAGTTATGCTGCTTCAGGTGAAGGTTAATTCTGGGTCATGCTACCTAGCTCATGTTAGCGTATCTTCAGTCTGCTCCAGAGAGATAAAATGGGCATTTTTTATTCTTCCAGCATCTCAGTTTTCACTGCTCCCAGGAGACACTTCTCCCCTCACCCCCACCCATTGCAGAGATAGAGCCCAGGTGTCCTGGCTTCTATCCATGCACCTACTCACCAGCCCTCTAGTGGCAAATCAGAGCTGTGCTGGCAAGAAATTGTATTAACCTGGCCCTGTACTTTTACTGCCCAGTGATCCCAGGGTCTCTGTGGAGACTCATCTGGGACCTGTATGGGCAGGGTGTGCTCAGCCTGGTGGACAGAATGGGGCTGCAGGTGGGTGGAGAATGTTGTCTGGAACTGGTACAGGCTGGCAGGGCCAGGACCAGAGTGGGGTTCAGGATTGTAGGGCCAGGACCGCACGGGGCCTGGGGCAGGGCTGTGGTCCAGTCCTCATGTGCTCCTTCCCATGGAACCAGTGCCCATCACAGGGATGTGTGGGTAGCAGATCATGGCTCTGCCCTGGGCTCTGGCCCTATACTGTCACTGCCCCAGAGACCCACCCCGCCATCCCGGCCCCAATCCCAGCCCTGCCCACCTGTCCTACTGCCAAATGCAGCTCCCTACCTGCCTGTGGGCCCATCCTATTCATCTGGCCAAGCATGCCCTGACTGCCTTGGTTCTAGGCTGGCCTCCAGGGAGATCCCACTGGCTTGCTCCATCTGGAACCCCTGGTGGTAGGTGTAGGACAGATGGGCCAGGGTGCAAAATGGCTGTTTCCATGAACACGCAAAAAGTGACAGTTCTATGATTTTCCAAGGAGTCAACAGGAAAAAAAAGTACCAAAAATGAAATGCTGGCTTCTCAGTGGGAGCCAGTGGTCACTATGGCCCAGCCTTGCAGCCCACTGAGAGAGACGGGGTGGCACAAAGAGGTGCAGCCAAGATGGAGGCCGACCCCTCTTCCTCTTGCCACTGCTTGGTTGCAAGGGCTGCCTTTTGAATGGCTCTGCCCCTCTCTTCCAATCAGCAGCAGAGAGAAGGGCCACATGAAGGGCAGTCTTCTGCCAATCAGTGGTAAGGGGTGGGGCCCCATGAAAGACAGCCTGCTTGGCCAATCAGCAACAAGGGACGGGGCTACCAGGGGCCAATCATCAGGGGGTGCTGTGAAAAGACAGCAAAAATGATGCCAGGTGCTGCAAGTGGCCCAAAATTTTTCCCTTGCCTTGGCATGATTTAAGTAGATGCCTAAAAATAGGCTGTCTTGACTTCTTTTATGGGTTATATTTTTCATAAAAATCATATAAAATTAGGGTTGCAAGGGATCTCAAGAGGTCATCTAGTTCAACCCCCTGCTCAAGGCAGGACCATCTCCAACTACATCATCCCAGCCAAGACTTTGTCTAGCTGGGTCTTAAAAACCTCCAAGGATGGAGAGTCCACAACCTCACTGGATAACTTGTTCCATTGTTTTACTACCCTCCTAGTGAAAAAAGTTCTTCCCAATATCTAACCTACATTTCCCTTGCTTCCCTTGAGACCATTGCCCCCTGTTCTGTCATCTGCCACCACTGAGAACAGTCCAGCTCCATTCTCTTTTGAACCCCACTTCAGGTAGTTGAAGGCTGATATGAATCCCTACCTCAGTCTTCTCTTCTCCAGACTAAAGCCCACTTCCCTCAGCCTCTCCTCAGAAGTCGTATGCCCCAGCCCCCTAACCAGTTTTGTTGCCCTCCAATGGACTCTTTCCAATTTATCTACATCTTTTCTGTTGTGGGGCCCCCCAAACAGGACACTACTCCAGATGTGGCTTCACCACTGCTGAATAGGGGGGAATAATCACTTTCCTAAATCTTCTGGCAACGCTTCTACTAGTGTACCCAGTTTGTGTTAGCCTTTTTGGCAACTAGGACACACTTGTTGGCCTATATTCAGCTTGTTGTCCATTGTAACCACTAGTTCCTTTTCTGCGGAGCTGCTGCCCAGCCACTCAGCCCCCAGCCTGTACTGGTGTATGGGATTGTTCTGTCCTAAGTGCAGGACTTTGCACTTGTCTTTATTGAACCTCATGAGATTCAATAAAGATGAATGCAAAGTTCTGCACTTAGGATGGAACAATTTTTAAAAATTATATTTTTATGTGATTTATTTTCAGATGGAAATTCTGTGAGAGAGGCTAAAATTTTTCCTCTGTCACCTGAAATCGAAAGAGGGTCAACTTTAAAACTCTTTTGCACTCTGGGAAAACATCTCATTCCTCGCGGAAATGCAAGTCACATCATCTGGAAGTTGAATCATGATTTGATTCCACAGGAATACTATACCATTATTAATGAGAGTACATCTGGTGTAACCATCCATAACTTCACTTATGAAAGTGCACATGTGAGATGCTTCACTAAGATGCTTCATTTGGGTGATGAACAACTTCAGATTCACATCAATGTTAAATCTGGCTGTAAGTAGAATCATATGACTTGCTATACCTAGACTAGTTCACGGATTTCTCAGGTCTTGATTGAAAACCTCATTGAGCAGAATGGAGTTTTTCCATGGATTTAAGTGGATCTTGGTTCTTGGCCCTTAGATGGTTATGTATCATGTCTAGTCTACCATATTGTAACTTTCAATAGCAGGGGTGCTTAACCTCTGGTCCACAGGCCAGATCTGGCCCACCCTTTTTAGAGAGGTTAGAGATTTTTAGAGATATTGTACCTCCGAGATGAAGTAAACTCTGAATCTGATTGCTTCAGTAGAAGATGCTGAGAAGTGATGTTAGGAAGTCTGTGCATACTCTGAAAACTCCTTCAAGGTTTCCTACATCAGTGACAATTCCAGATGTAGGGTCAGATACACTGTAGAGTAACTAGTGCTTTTCTAGAGGTTTGTATTCTCTGGGCATGTCTACACATTCATTAATGTGGCATAGTTACTGCACATTAAGTTTAGTACTTGTATAACCAAATACTAAATCAATGCACAGTAACTGGAGCTACTGCAGAATAGCACCAGTGCATGGCTTTTTAATTATGCTAATCGCACAGTAGCCCAATACCAGTGTGCAGTAGCATATTAGCATAGTTTTTGCCCTGTATGCTATGTGCAGTAGAATTAGGTTATTGCACAGTTAGCATCTTGTGTAGATGCACCCTCTGTGACTTCTGTGGAGCTGCTTTAACTTCCAACTACAGTCATTTAATTTCTGGGGTGAAATAAACATAGAAGGTGAAAGTGAATGCATTTATTGACCCTAGCATAAGGTTGCTAATGAGTTAATGGAAAATACCTTTAAGCCTGGTTAATGATATTTTTGAGAAATAAGATTAAAATATTTCTTACATCGGAAGAAAATTTGAGTTTGTGGTTTACAGTTGTTGTGTAGATGATGAGATGTGAGGGCAGTAACGAGTCACTGTAAGGCTCTGCATATTATAAATTTACTGACATTTGCCATTTATTGATTTACTGACATTTGACTGGTAAGACTTGTACTATTTCAATATACTATTCAACCATATCTGTTCTGGAATTTTTTTTTTTTTATCTTGTAGTTTCACCTGAGAAACCAAAAAATATTTCCTGCATTTACTATTATGATATAAACATTACTTGCAGCTGGATTTCAGGAAGAGAAACGCATCTGAATACGACATATACTCTTGTACGAAAACAGTAAGTAAAAGACATGTCTCGGTGCTCAGCATAGCTGTACTATAACTGTCACCTCTTGATTACCAGCAGTTATATTCTGATATCTTGTAGTTTTTTGTATGATGAAAAAAATCAAAACAAAACAAAAAAATCAGTAAATTCAATCCACTGGAAAAAGTGCTCACATTGTAAGTGAAATATTTCTTTCTTAGCAACGTTATCAAAGAAATCTAGAGCTAATTAAACATGGAAATATCAGCAGGATACAATGCTTCTTATTCAGGAAAAGTATGTGTTGGTAGAACAGTATCACAGTTAGTAACATAACGGTGCACAATGATGTCCCTGGGTACTGCCTAAGGTGGAGTTGCTGGAATGGAGCCAGTGGGGGGCCTTATCCTCACATCCCCCACTCTAAAATGTAGCCAAAAAGGTAACGTTTGGCAGGGGCCTGTGTGTCTAAAATGGGCTTGCACCCATGTTCTAGTGTGCTATTTCAGAAATAGGATTAAGTTAATAAGTAAATGTGCTTGTTTTTCTAATAAAACAAGCCTTCCAAGGCAGTTTGCACTATGAATTGAAAGTAGGTTATGATATAAAAGTATGTTAGTTTTCAGTGTATTAGCATGGTTGAGATATTGTAAAGTCATTGACTTAGAAAATATGGACCTGGTTTCTTTTCAGTGTGTATTGATATCTTTTTATAGAAACAGGATGTTGGATGCCATGGTTCTCCTGCTTTGCCTGTGGCAGATTAGGGTGTTATGTCAAGGTTGATGGTAGTTTTACTAAGAGTTTCAATTATGGATTTTTTTGGTTGGTTTGGAAAGGCATAACCTTGCAACAGGCAGGGGGCTTGATGAGGTAACCTCTGGAGGTCCTTTCCAGCCCTATTTCTCTAAGATTTTATGATTCATACAGTTTATGGTGTGTGGTTGCTCAGTATACTTATATACTGTTAAGACCAAGGGACCATTGTCTTTTTTTCTTGATAATATTACCTGCATTTAGTAATTGGAATGACACTTCCACTTGCATGTGGTTTGTAAGAAAAGTTATTTATTCTTCAGAAGCAAAATATGCTTAGGTTAATATCTAGTAAATACCTAATTAGTATAAAATGTCATTCTCTCATATGGAGTTAAAACTAAATGTATGTGTATTATCAATGGCAGTGGTGCTCAATCTTTTGGCTCTGAGGATCAGATAAATGGTTCGGAGCCACTGCCGATGTGATCAGGACCTTCCTTTCAGGATTTGGCCCTGCGCCAGCTCTGCCCAGTCCTGCTTGGACCTGTGCTGCTCTTTGTCACCCCGCCTGCCCACTCAATTCTGCCCTGCTCTGCCCTGTCCCAAATGGCCTCACTCAGGGGGAGCCCTACAGATCGCAGGGCTGAGTCCAGACATTTGACAACAGGGGAGTGGCAGTTAGCTGCCACTGTTCCTCTGCCACCACATTTCACAACTGTGAGGAGCCCTATGGGCTGGATAACATGGCTTCATGGATTTAAGCATGAGCCAGGGATTGAGCACCCCTAATCTATGGTAGCAATACTTGGGATGAATATACCATTTTAACTATTCAACATAATTAAAAATATTTACCACAATCTAGGTAAATATTATTTGCATTTTAAAGCTGGACACACACAAAAAGCAAAGAGACTTTATCAGGGCCTCACATGCAATAAGTAAGCAGAGATAACATTCTGATTTGCCACCCATCTAGGTCTTAGTTTTTTCTCCAACCAATGGAAGACTACTACCTCTTGACCTTGTATTGTCTCAAAGACATGTTTATACATTTCTTTATATTCATTGGTCTACTGGTTTTATGCAATATAGTTCCTTGTCTTGTCACTGTGACTTTTTGTTCCTTGTTTTATTTTATATGTTAAAACTGGAAATTGAGATTGCGAAATTGATCATCAGCATATGAATTGTAAATGCAGATTTCTAAAGGATGATGTAAAAGAACCAAAGTTACTGATGTCAGAAATTAACAGATTATACAGCTCATTCCCAAGCATTTGTCTTTATTATTATACTCATAGATATCCACCTATATATTGAGTAATAGAAAAGACTAAATGCATTTGTACAAATTCTGCCTTCAAATATATAATTAATTAGAAGAACTTATGAAGCATCACAAGTTTTGTGGAAGTGTAGCAATTCAGATGACACTTTTATTGAGAAGGTATTTCAAGATGGGGCAGGAGGTAGAGAGAATCTGCAATCACCAGCTAGCCGAGATCATAGTCTAGTGCACTAAGTTCATTGCCTAGTGCAGTGGTTCTGAAACTTTGTAGACTCAAGACATCTCTTGGAAAGTTCCAGCTCTTAGTTTTTGCCCATTTTTTGTCCACAGAAAAATAATAGAGCAATTCTTCTGTTGCAAAGAACTCAAAAACACCATGCTAGAATATTTTGAACACTATATAGTTCCTATTGGAAAAATTGTTGCGTTTATCTCATGTATTATATTTACACACTGTGGCAGGGGAAAAACTCCCTGCCCAGCCACAGTGCTAGTTTCCCCACCTGCCTCTGAGCACGCCGCCCACCTGTCTCGTCTGCCATGCCTTGTTGTTACTTAATTAAGGTGTTAATTAAGGTGGGAGGCTGCCCATTCTTGCCCCAATGCCAGGGGGCACTATCTGCATCTCCATTCTTCCCCTACACTGCAGCCCAAGCCTTGCAGATGGCATCCAGATGACACAATGCTCCCGGCCTACAGCCAGACCAAGCTTAGCCCTCATTGTCAGGCCTCAGACACACATTCCTACTGCCCTCCTCTCACTAGGACCTCTCACACTCCAACCCCTCTCACAGGGTCTCTTTCATGCTTCGACAACTTGTACTGCCTTGCTCCATCTTGGAGTGGGCCCCTTAGGCCATAGGCTTTAGCTTGCTCATACCTTGGGTGACAGACATACTGTCTTTTGGGCCTCTCCCATGACCCTCACCTGGGTAGTGGCCAGCCAATTACCTGACCGGGTCTAAGCTTGCCCTGGCCCTTTCCGGGGAAAATCTATACCCTCACCCACACACATACTGGACTCACAGCCCTCTGGATTTCCCCCCTTCACTGAGGCTCCACATCTCCACCCCCTCCCTGGGGCCACCCCCTCACTAGGGCTCTGGGGCTTCCCTCCCCAGTGGAGCTCAGGTGGCCGTAGCCATGCCTGGCCCCTTTCTGAGTCTTGCACCCTCCCTGGACTCATAGATTTCATAGACTTTAGGGCTGGAAAGGATCTCAGAAGATCGAGTCCATCCCCCTGCCCCAGTGGCAGGAAGACAGGTGGGGTCATAGGATCCCAGAAAGATAAACATCCAAATTTCTCTTGAAGGTGTTCAAAGTAGGTGCTTGAACCACCTCCGGTGGCAGTCTATTCCAGACCTTGGGGGCTCGAACTGTAAAGAAGTTCTTTATGTCCAGCCTGAAATGGTCCCGAAGGAGTTTGTGACCATTTGACCTTGTCATCCCTTGGGGCACTCTGGTGAACAGACGTTCCCCCAGATCCTTGTGGGCATCCCTGATAAACTTATAGGCGGCCACCAGGTCAACCCTAAGCCTGCGCTTTTCCAGGCTGGAGAGTCCCATAGCTCTCAGCTTCTCATTATAAGGTCTGTTTTCCTGACCTCTGATTATGCGCGTGGCTCTCCTCTGAACTCTCTCAAGCTTCTCCACATCCTTTTTGAATTGTGGAGCCCAAAACTGGATGCAGTACTCCAGCTTTGGCCTCACCAAGGCCGAGTACAACGGGAGAATGATGTCCTGGGATTTGCTTGAGAAGCATCTGTGGATACAAACCAGCGTTTTGCTCGCTTTACTAGCTGTAGCATCACATTGAAGGCTCATGTTCATCTTGTGGTCAGTCATGACCCCCAAGTCCCTTTCGTCCATAGTGCTAGCCAGCGTAACACTGCTGAGCCTATAAGCGTGCTGCAGGTTTTTCTTCCCAAGGTGGAGAACCTTGCATTTTTCAGTGTTAAACACCATGAGGTTCTCATTCACCCATTTCCTGAGCCCATCAAGGTCAGCTTGAATTGCCTTCCTGTCCTCAGGTGTGGACACTTTACCCTAAAGTTTGGTGTCGCCGGCGAACTTGGCCAGCCCA
>NW_005841985.1:197559-204020 GCF_000455745.1 Alligator sinensis
TCCAAACAAGACCTACCTGCAAAAGCCCATGCTGGCTATCCCTCAGGATGTTGCCATCGGCTAGTTCATTAAGAATGGCCTCTTTGATAATCTCTAAGATCTTCCCTGGGATAGAGGTCAGGCTGATGGGCTTATAGTTTGTCGGATCCACTTTTCTCCCCTTCTTGAAGATAGGCACCACATTGGCCTTCTTCCAGTCTTTGGGCACTGTACTAGAGAGCCAGGAGTTCTCGAAGATCCGTGCCAGTGGCTGAGCTATAATGCTAGCCAGCTCCCTGAATACCCTGCAGTGTAAACCGTCAGGGCCAGCTGACTTGAAGGTGTCCAGCCTCTCAAGGTGCTCCTTCACGAGGTCAGCATTGATGGAGGGTAAGGAATCTCCCTCACCCGGACCTCCCTGTAATGGCCAGGGGCGTCCTGTGGGACTGGTGAAAGACCGACTCAAAGTACCCATTTAGCAAGTTGGCTTTTTCCTGGGCGTCAGTTGTCCCATCTGGTTTAGCAGGGGTCCGTTATTGCCCTTGATTTTCCTCTGGCTCCCCACATATCTAAAAAAGGACTTTTTATTGTCCTTGATACGTGTAGCTAGTTGGAGTTCAGTTGCAGCCTTGGCTTTCCTGGTTCACTCCCTGCAGGTCTGGACTAGTACAGAATATTCCTCCTTGGAGGTGGATCCAGTCCTCCATCCTTTGTAGGTCTTTCTTTTTAGACACAGGAGGTCTGCTAGTTTCCTGCAGAGCCAAGGGGGCTGCTGTGCCCTTTTGCTGCCTTTCCTCTAAAATGGAATAGACTTTGCTTGTGCATCTAGGATCACTCCCTTGAGGAGCAACCACTCAACCTGAACTCCCCTCCCCTTTGGGTCGTGGTCCCTTAGGGCCTCCTGAGGTTGTCAAAGTCAGGTTTCCTGAAGTCGAGGACTTCTGCTTTGCTGACTGACTTGCCAGCTTTACGGCAGATGATGGTGATCAGCTTGTGGTGACTGTCACCCAGCTTTCCTTCGATTGTTAGGTTGCTGATTAGGTCACCCCCCCACCCCATAGCCAGTACCAGGTCAAGCAGTGCTTTACCTCTCATCGGCCCGTTGACTTCTTGTGTCAGGTAGAGCTCATCCAGGCATGAAAGAAAGCTTTGCAACTGCTCTGATTTGGCCAAGTGCTCTGCCCATGAGATGTCAGGGTAGTTGAAAGACCTGTGGCTCAAGTGGCTACAGCCATGCCTGGCCCCCCTGTACCCACAATGTTGTGGGGCCTAGGGGTAAAGGCACCCTGACCCGCCTTTCACCAGGGTGGTAACTTGCCTGGCATTTCATGGGGGCTTCCGTACCACTGAGAGCCCCACCAGGCCACCCACTCCTGGCAGGGTGCAGTTTTAGGTCATGCCCAGAACCAGGAGCCTCCAAGCCATCTCTGACAGATCCTGCCCTTACCTCTAGGGTGTTGCATACAGCCTTGCAGCCAGGCTATGTTTCTACCTTGCTGCAAGGCCAGGTCATGCCCAGGACCAGGAGCCTCCAAGCCATCTCTGACAGATCCTGCCCTTACCTCTAGGGTGTTGCATACAGCCTTGCAGCCAGGCTATGTTTCTACCTTGCTGCAAGGCCAGGTCATGCCCAGGACCAGGAGCCTCCAAGCCATCTCTGACAGATCCTGCCCTTACCTCTAGGGTGTTGCATACAGCCTTGCAGCCAGGCTATGTTTCTACCTTGCTGCAAGGCCAGGTCATGCCCAGGACCAGGAGCCTCCAAGCCATCTCTGACAGATCCTGCCCTTACCTCTAGGGTGTTGCATACAGCCTTGCAGCCAGGCTATGTTTCTACCTTGCTGCAAGGCCAGGTCATGCCCAGGACCAGGAGCCTCCAAGCCATCTCTGACAGATCCTGCCCTTACCTCTAGGGTGTTGCATACAGCCTTGCAGCCAGGCTATGTTTCTACCTTGCTGCAAGGCCAGGTCATGCCCAGGACCAGGAGCCTCCAAGCCATCTCTGACAGATCCTGCCCTTACCTCTAGGGTGTTGCATACAGCCTTGCAGCCAGGCTATGTTTCTACCTTGCTGCAAGGCCAGGTCATGCCCAGGACCAGGAGCCTCCAAGCCATCTCTGACAGATCCTGCCCTTACCTCTAGGGTGTTGCATACAGCCTTGCAGCCAGGCTATGTTTCTACCTTGCTGCAAGGCCAGGTCATGCCCAGGACCAGGAGCCTCCAAGCCATCTCTGACAGATCCTGCCCTTACCTCTAGGGTGTTGCATACAGCCTTGCAGCCAGGCTATGTTTCTACCTTGCTGCAAGGCCAGGTCATGCCCAGGACCAGGAGCCTCCAAGCCATCTCTGACAGATCCTGCCCTTACCTCTAGGGTGTTGCATACAGCCTTGCAGCCAGGCTATGTTTCTACCTTGCTGCAAGGCCAGGTCATGCCCAGGACCAGGAGCCTCCAAGCCATCTCTGACAGATCCTGCCCTTACCTCTAGGGTGTTGCATACAGCCTTGCAGCCAGGCTATGTTTCTACCTTGCTGCAAGGCCAGGTCATGCCCAGGACCAGGAGCCTCCAAGCCATCTCTGACAGATCCTGCCCTTACCTCTAGGGTGTTGCATACAGCCTTGCAGCCAGGCTATGTTTCTACCTTGCTGCAAGGCCAGGTCATGCCCAGGACCAGGAGCCTCCAAGCCATCTCTGACAGATCCTGCCCTTACCTCTAGGGTGTTGCATACAGCCTTGCAGCCAGGCTATGTTTCTACCTTGCTGCAAGGCCAGGTCATGCCCAGGACCAGGAGCCTCCAAGCCATCTCTGACAGATCCTGCCCTTACCTCTAGGGTGTTGCATACAGCCTTGCAGCCAGGCTATGTTTCTACCTTGCTGCAAGGCCAGGTCATGCCCAGGACCAGGAGCCTCCAAGCCATCTCTGACAGATCCTGCCCTTACCTCTAGGGTGTTGCATACAGCCTTGCAGCCAGGCTATGTTTCTACCTTGCTGCAAGGCCAGGTCATGCCCAGGACCAGGAGCCTCCAAGCCATCTCTGACAGATCCTGCCCTTACCTCTAGGGTGTTGCATACAGCCTTGCAGCCAGGCTATGTTTCTACCTTGCTGCAAGGCCAGGTCATGCCCAGGACCAGGAGCCTCCAAGCCATCTCTGACAGATCCTGCCCTTACCTCTAGGGTGTTGCATACAGCCTTGCAGCCAGGCTATGTTTCTACCTTGCTGCAAGGCCAGGTCATGCCCAGGACCAGGAGCCTCCAAGCCATCTCTGACAGATCCTGCCCTTACCTCTAGGGTGTTGCATACAGCCTTGCAGCCAGGCTATGTTTCTACCTTGCTGCAAGGCCAGGTCATGCCCAGGACCAGGAGCCTCCAAGCCATCTCTGACAGATCCTGCCCTTACCTCTAGGGTGTTGCATACAGCCTTGCAGCCAGGCTATGTTTCTACCTTGCTGCAAGGCCAGGTCATGCCCAGGACCAGGAGCCTCCAAGCCATCTCTGACAGATCCTGCCCTTACCTCTAGGGTGTTGCATACAGCCTTGCAGCCAGGCTATGTTTCTACCTTGCTGCAAGGCCAGGTCATGCCCAGGACCAGGAGCCTCCAAGCCATCTCTGACAGATCCTGCCCTTACCTCTAGGGTGTTGCATACAGCCTTGCAGCCAGGCTATGTTTCTACCTTGCTGCAAGGCCAGGTCATGCCCAGGACCAGGAGCCTCCAAGCCATCTCTGACAGATCCTGCCCTTACCTCTAGGGTGTTGCATACAGCCTTGCAGCCAGGCTATGTTTCTACCTTGCTGCAAGGCCAGGTCATGCCCAGGACCAGGAGCCTCCAAGCCATCTCTGACAGATCCTGCCCTTACCTCTAGGGTGTTGCATACAGCCTTGCAGCCAGGCTATGTTTCTACCTTGCTGCAAGGCCAGGTCATGCCCAGGACCAGGAGCCTCCAAGCCATCTCTGACAGATCCTGCCCTTACCTCTAGGGTGTTGCATACAGCCTTGCAGCCAGGCTATGTTTCTACCTTGCTGCAAGGCCAGGTCATGCCCAGGACCAGGAGCCTCCAAGCCATCTCTGACAGATCCTGCCCTTACCTCTAGGGTGTTGCATACAGCCTTGCAGCCAGGCTATGTTTCTACCTTGCTGCAAGGCCAGGTCATGCCCAGGACCAGGAGCCTCCAAGCCATCTCTGACAGATCCTGCCCTTACCTCTAGGGTGTTGCATACAGCCTTGCAGCCAGGCTATGTTTCTACCTTGCTGCAAGGCCAGGTCATGCCCAGGACCAGGAGCCTCCAAGCCATCTCTGACAGATCCTGCCCTTACCTCTAGGGTGTTGCATACAGCCTTGCAGCCAGGCTATGTTTCTACCTTGCTGCAAGGCCAGGTCATGCCCAGGACCAGGAGCCTCCAAGCCATCTCTGACAGATCCTGCCCTTACCTCTAGGGTGTTGCATACAGCCTTGCAGCCAGGCTATGTTTCTACCTTGCTGCAAGGCCAGGTCATGCCCAGGACCAGGAGCCTCCAAGCCATCTCTGACAGATCCTGCCCTTACCTCTAGGGTGTTGCATACAGCCTTGCAGCCAGGCTATGTTTCTACCTTGCTGCAAGGCCAGGTCATGCCCAGGACCAGGAGCCTCCAAGCCATCTCTGACAGATCCTGCCCTTACCTCTAGGGTGTTGCATACAGCCTTGCAGCCAGGCTATGTTTCTACCTTGCTGCAAGGCCAGGTCATGCCCAGGACCAGGAGCCTCCAAGCCATCTCTGACAGATCCTGCCCTTACCTCTAGGGTGTTGCATACAGCCTTGCAGCCAGGCTATGTTTCTACCTTGCTGCAAGGCCAGGTCATGCCCAGGACCAGGAGCCTCCAAGCCATCTCTGACAGATCCTGCCCTTACCTCTAGGGTGTTGCATACAGCCTTGCAGCCAGGCTATGTTTCTACCTTGCTGCAAGGCCAGGTCATGCCCAGGACCAGGAGCCTCCAAGCCATCTCTGACAGATCCTGCCCTTACCTCTAGGGTGTTGCATACAGCCTTGCAGCCAGGCTATGTTTCTACCTTGCTGCAAGGCCAGGTCATGCCCAGGACCAGGAGCCTCCAAGCCATCTCTGACAGATCCTGCCCTTACCTCTAGGGTGTTGCATACAGCCTTGCAGCCAGGCTATGTTTCTGCCTGGCCTGCCAGTAGCGAACTGCTCTGTTTATATAGGTGGCCAAAGATCTAAAATGGCAGGCACAATCAAACAACCGCTGCTCTTAAAGTGGCAGGTACCAACAGTGCCCTGCCACACACCTCCCCCCTTAAAATATTTTCTGGGGGAGGTTTCCCCTGTTGCTTTGCCAAAACAGGTTCCCCTCTGAGCCTGTGAAAGCTCTTGAGTGGCTAGCACTCCCAAAGGTGCTCTGCCACACACACCAAATGGTGCTAACTTTGTGTAGCACCGTGCATCACCCTTGAAAAGATCTCAAGGCATCCCAGGAAGCCATGAGACCCTTGTTGCAAATCACTGGCCTGGCGATTAGGGTGTTCACCCAGAATGTTTGTGATGTAGGTTCAAGCATCTCTCTTGCTTTGTAGTTGTTTTTGGTGGGAAAAAAAGGCCTTGGCTGCATCCTGACAAAGCACAGGACTTATTTTTGAAAACTTGAAAATGTCTACTCATTTGGTTGTTTGTGGCATTAATTTCAAGACCCTTATTATGCATACACATTGAGATTAGGAGAAAAAAACTGGAATAGTTAGGATCACTAGTAAATGAGTATAAGAGGTTTGTTTAAGGTAACTGACTCCTGAAAACTGTATATTTTCTTTAGAGGTGGAGGCTAGAACAGCAAATAAGTAACAAGCATCTACAGTAAACTCTCTGGTAACCAGCACCTTACTGTCTCTAGTGGGTTATGGAATAGAGAAAATCCCACACAATTTACTGATTCGTTTTGATGCACTGGCTGGGGGAGTAGTTAGCTGATTGCACGATTTCACAATGATTACACACTTAATTTATACAACACAATTTTATTTTAAAACTCTTTGCTACGTATATAACTCTGCTTAGCTTTAAGAAACACCACAAACATTAAAAACACAATAATTACATATATCAGAAACAATGCTCCGAATGCACTTCCTTCCCAAACAATGCTATAAGAATTAGTGTTATAAAAACAACTACAATTACAACTAAAAGTTAAATTTGAATCAATACTATTATTTTCATAATATACTTACAATCCTAGAATTCCGAGAAGCCAAATACCAAAATATTGTTTCATTCCTCAGTAGTACGATTTAATGGGTTGGCCTCAGTAGTACGATTCAATGGGCTCGCCTCAGTAATACAATTCAATAGGCTGGCCTCAGCAATACGATTCAATGAGCTGGGCTCAGCAGTGATAGGACTACGTCCCCTTCCTTCAGTCCCTTTCAGGTGCTCCGCGGCTTCAGCGTGAACTAAGAGATTCGTGTTCACGGAGAGGCTGGAT
>NW_005841985.1:204179-227315 GCF_000455745.1 Alligator sinensis
ATACAATTTAAATTAAGGCTTTAAGTGAAGTCAGGACATTTTTCACGTAGCCCCAAAAACAATGACTTAGATAAGGAGATAAATCCTATCTTCTTCCTGAAACTGGCTAATGGGCAACCTTTACAAACATTCAAACTATTTCATTCAATATGACACTTACAAGCCGGCATGCTCTGGTAACTGGTATGCTGGCTTGTAAGGAAAAGTGAAACCGGAAGTGCCTATCGTGGCACCAGTTTCTGCTGAGCCCCCACGGCCCGGGGGCATAACAGGCTGTGTGGGACTGTGCAGGGCCTGCCTCCCTGTCCCGCAGGGCCCGCAGGAGGGGCGGTGATGCCGCAGGAGGGGTGGAGGGACGCCCCAGATGCAGCAGGAGAAGCAGCAGCCGGGGCCCCTCAATTAAACGGCATATTTTGGTATCCGGCATCCCCCATTCTCAGGCGATGCTGGATAACAGAGCTTTTACTGTATATAACTCTGTAAAAAGTTTTGAAAAAAGAGTAGTGGAAACATTCTTAGATATTAAGATCAGTAGAGTTGGACAGTATAGCTTAAAAAAAAAAAATGGAAAAAAATGAGAAGCCACTAAAGATTGTGTTAAATATTTCTTAAAAGTAAGGTTATATAACATAAGTTTGGAGGAGAATAAATGGAATACCAATCATAAAAAGCTGCAGGCTTGTCAGAAACTGGTTAACCTTGGTATTTTCTTCAGTGCATAAGCAAATCATGATGGAATCTTACTGTAAGTACACATAAGGAAAGTAGTGTTGAGCAACAGATTACATGGAAGGCAGGATCAATCCTGATTAAACCGTCTCAGCGAAGTGTCTGTCTAGCCTGCTCTTGAAAATTTCTAAGGATGGAGATTCCACAATTTTTCTAGATAGAAAAATTCCATTCCAGTGCATAGTCAGAAAGTTCCTCCTAAGCTCCAACCTACATTTCGTCTGCTGCAGCTCCTGGTCTTGTCCACTACAGCCACTGAGAAAAGCCAATCTCTGTTCTCTCTATAATTACCCTTCAGGTATTTGAAGACTGTTATCAAATCTCCTCTTAGTCTTTGCTTCTCCAAACTAATTATCCCTAGTTCTTTCAGCCTTTCCTCTAAAGTCCTGCCTTAAAGGCCCCTAATCATTATTATTGCTCCCTGCTGGACTCTTTATAATCTCTTCACATTCTTCTCGAAGTGTGGGACCCAAAATGATACAGTAATCCATGTGCTGAATAGAGCAGAAAACTTGCTTCCTTTGATTTGCCAGTGACACTCCTATTACTACAACCCAGCACTAGGGCTGTGTGAAATTTCGACAGCTGTTTTGTTTTGGAGGTGTTTTGGTACCCAAAACACTGAAAACGGAAGGCTTCAAAACATTTTGGAAATGTTTCAGATAATTTTGGGGTTTTGGAGCTGGGCTTGCAGGGAAACAAAAACTAAGAGGGAAGGGAAAGTGGGTGGGAAGGACTGCTCTGATATTGACATCTAGCTCCCAGTTTGATTCCCCAGCTCTCTGATTGCTTCCCCCAGCTCTCTGATCATTTACCCAGCTGTTCCTGGGGGGTGTGGCCCCCCAATCTACATGTGGGGTTTCAGCAGGCTGCTGCTGCAGGCTTGGGCCAGCAGCAGCCACTCGGTGTGGGCCAGGAAGACTGCGGTGCTGCCGCTGACCCCAGCCTGCAGCGGCAGTCTGCTGAAACCCGACGCACAGATCTGGGGGCCCATGACCCCCGGGAAGAACTGGGGAAATGATCAGAGAGCTGGGAAATTGAACTGGGGGCTGGGGAATCCCTGCTGGATGACCTGGCTCCACAGGGAGCAGAGATCCATGCTGAGGTCTCCTCCCCACCACTGCCTGCCCCGTGCAGCCCCAGATCTCTGCTCCCTGTGGAGCCGGGTCACGCAACAGGGATCAGCACTGCCCTGCCGTGTGACCGGGCTCCACAGGGAGCAGAGATTCATGCTGAAGTCTCCTCATCACCGCTGCCAAACCTGTGCAGCCCCACATCTCCAGGGCAGCGTGGGGTGGGCAGCGGTGGTGAGGAGACCCCAGTGCTGATCTGTGCTTCCTGCAGAGCTGAGTTGTGCTCCTGGGGCCAGCAGGATTGCTCGCCGCTCTGTGCTGCTTCCCTGCCCCGCGACCCAGCGTGACAGGGATCAGAGATCTGTGCAGGAGTTTCATTGCCTGTAGGGAGGGCAGCGGCCCTCCCACTCCCCCATCTCTTCCTCCTTCCCCAGACAAGCCAACCACGGCCCCATCCTGCTCCCCGCTGGGGCCCTGCAGCCCCTGGCTCAAAGCCCTGCCCAGCTGGGTAGGGCTGTGCGAAGCTTCCCTTGCAGCCTGTTCAAAACAGGTTCAGAGGAAATTTGGCCAAAATGAAACAGGACAGTGATCTGAAACACTGAAATGAATTACTGTCCTCTGAAACGGCCAAATCTGAAACTGAATCGAAACACAGCTGTTTCGCACAGCCCTGCTCAGTATGCTGTTGGCTTTTTACAACAAAAGCACACTATTGGCTCATATTCTGTTTATGGCCCACTGTAACCCCAAAGTTCTTCTTTGCAGTACTGCAGCTTAGCTAGTCATTCTCTAGTCTGTATTTGTGCATGCAGTTATTTCTGTCCCCAGTGCAGGACTGTGCATTTATCCTTGTTTAATTTCATGTGGTTGGTTTTGGACTATGTCTCTAATCTATCCAGGTCATTCTGGATCCTAGCCCTGCCCTCTGCAGTGTCTATAAGTCCATCCAACCTGGTGTCATCTGCAGATTGGCTAAGTGTGCGCTCAGTTCCATCATCCAAATCATTAATGAAGATATTAAACAATACTGGCCGCAAGAGAAACCCCTAGGGAACCCCACTTGATAACCTGTCAATTAGACATTGAGCTATTCGATGAGTACAGTGATCTAACTTACTGTACTTTCATCTAGTCTGTATTTCTTCAGCTTGTGAATGAGAAGTTTATGGGAGACAGTGTCAAAAGCCTTACTAAAGTCAAGGTACATCACATTCACTGCACTCTCCCCCACATCTGTTACCATATCATAGAAGGAAATCAGGTTGGTCAGGCATGACTTGCTCTTGGTTAATTCATGCTGGCTGTTCCTGATCACCTTGTTCACCCACATGCTTCATAATAGATTCCTTGAGGACCTGCTTCATGATTTTTCCAAGTTTTGAGGTCAATCTGACTGGTCTGTAATTTCCTGTATCCTCCCTTTCTTAAATATAGACATTATATTTTCCCTTTTCCAATCATCCAGGATGTCATCTGACCTCCACAAATGCTCAAAGAGATAGTCAGTGGCTCAGAAATTACCTTGGCCATTTCCTTCAATATCCTAGGATGTATCCCATGTGGCCCTGCCAACTTGAAAGCATCTAGCTTCTCTAAGTAATCCCTAAGTTGTTCTGCCAATACTTACTCGTTTAGAAGCAACACAGTACCCAGGTTATTGACATATTGCTACTAACAAGTGTTGACTGTATGTCTACTTGTTTATTTGCATGCTTATGTATGTGTCTTCTTGAAGTGTTATTATGTATTGCTTGGTTCTCGGTCTGCAAGAACTAGAGTAGATTTTTAGAGAAAATACATTTAAAGGAATTACATTTATTGATAGAGAAACTTCCTTTAAGAAAAATACATTATTAAAAAAAATCTTGCAGTATTTATTTAAATGGATTTTTTTATTATAACTGCTAATTAAATTTAAACCATTAATTATTTAACTAATAATAACATGTAATAATATTTAACTAATTTTTCACTCTTCCTTGGATTTTAGTTATGATGATGGTATTCAACAATGGATCAATAGAGACAGCTGCCAAAGCAACAATGGATCATGTGCCTTCTTTTTCCCTGACATTCCATATGCTAGATATTGTTTTCAGGTGACAGCAAAAAATGCTTTGAGTAATTCTACAACGGAATGTGTTCCCATGGAAATGTTGGAAATAGGTACATTTTGGTATAATTCTTTAAATAAAGATGAAATACATAATGCTTAGAGCTAGAAAAAATGTTTTAGCTATTTTTTAAAGCAAAAATGAAGAGTTAGCAGCATTAAAAAGTCATAAATTAATTTTGGTTTTGCTAAATATTTTTTCTGGGAATAATTCTTGGGAAGTTAGAAGCATTTTGTTTCAGCATTTTTAAAACTAAGGACTTGCTTTGTATTTTCATTTGGAAAAGTTTTTTTCATTTAGAAATTTCTTTTGATTTTATTAAAAAATCAAAACATTTAGAATTTTTAATTATCAATTAAAGCGCTTCAACCTGAAAGTATTTTTTTCATGTTTTTCCCTATTTTTTGATTAACTGTCTGAAATAAATGCTTTTTCAGGAAGTGCCATCATCCCACAAAATTAGTTCATTTGCACTGCTTTTACTCAGAGTAAAGATTTCTAATTGAGTCCTTAAAGTGAGACAAATTTATGAATTATTTTCCAAAGCAGACCAGATATGTGCTGAAACTGTACTTCTGCATAGTATGATGGGGATCACATGCATTTCTTGTATGCCAGCCAACATGTATAGCTCTCTTTTACCTCAGTTTTCTTAGTAGACATTCACTTTAGGCCTGATTATTCTGCATGTGTGTGATGTTGTTTGTTTGTAATGGCATAGTACCTGGGAGCCCCAATCACAGACCAGCACCAAGGTTCTGCAAGGTGATATAAAAACAGGAACCTACAATTAACTGTTAACTGGGACTGTTAACTGGGGGTGTTAACTGGGACTACCTCACATTTTATGGAAACGTGGATGAATAGCAAGTGTTTGATATGTATCAAAAAGTTCAGTTATAAGTTAACACTAATTTTATAGTATTTAAGTATAAGGAGAACTTCTGGAAAATGTTAAGAATAGAAATGTGTTGTTGTTGTTGTTGTTTGATTGTATTTTTGTTCTTTTATACATAGGAATAGATAAAAAATAGGAGTGGACTGATAGAGATTTTGAGGACCGATACCGATATTTAAGGAGGCATATCAGCTGATACTGATCCAATATCTGATACAGTTGCCTCCAGGTGGTAAGTCTGGTGTGGTGGAAGGTGCGTGGGGGGCAGATCAACACCCCTGCGGTGAGGGAGGGAGGGGGCTGGGGCTGCCCAGTTGGGAGGGGCACAGGATGGAGGCACAGCTTGTGGGGTGGGGGCAGCTCCTGCCCCTGCTTGCACCCTGGGAGTGGGGGGGAGGGGAGTGTACTCCCGGATCTCTGTGTAGCCTCTTCTTGCCAGGGGCTGGGCTCAGAGTGGGCTTTGGCGGCGCTGGGAAGAGGCTGTAGCTGC
Organism: Alligator sinensis; assembly: GCF_000455745.1. Lineage (NCBI taxonomy): Eukaryota > Metazoa > Chordata > Crocodylia > Alligatoridae > Alligator > Alligator sinensis. Next base: position 209,484 of record NW_005841985.1, read on the forward strand.
CCTAGATTTTGCTGCAGCTCTGTTCCCAGCCCTGTGCCACCACCCCAGCTTTTTCTGGCACTCGGGTGGAGGTGGGGCATTCAGCCAGGGCTACCCAGGGCAGTGGCGCAGGGCTGGGAGTGGAGCTGTGCTGAAATTTGGGGTGGGTGCAGCCTCCTCCCAGTGCCACCAGAGCCCACTCCAAGCCCATCCCCTGATGAGAAGATCCACACAGCGCCTGCTATGGCTACACCCCACAGCTGCAACTCTCCCCATGCCGTGCAGATCCGAGGCACTCGCCCCACCCTCCTGGGGTGCTAACAGTGGCAGGAGCTGCCCCCACCCCATGAGTCGTGCCTTTGTCCTGCACCCTACCCCCCACTCTGGCTGGGCAGTGCCTGCCCCTGCTACCTCTCTTACCATGGGTGGTGTTGCCCCCTCTTGCCCCTTCCCTCCCCCTCCCCTTCTGACTTACCAGCTGGAGGCTGCTGTCAATGGTGCTGGCTCCGCTCCGTGCTGTGCTTTGCAGCTGCATGCAACATGGGCATTTATCGGCCAAATTATCAGCCCCATCAGGCCGATATCTGATATAGACAATGTTCTTCATATCGGTACCAATCCGATATCGGACCAATGTATCGGTGCGCCTCTAATAAAATATGAAGAATGAAAGTAATTACAATAAATGATAAAAATATTATGCCTTTCATTAGTCAATGGATATGGTCAGGATTGAGTTCACAGATTTGAGTTTTTGAAATAACATTTTTTAAGGGTTTTACATTTTGGAATTGTGAATATTGCTTGCAAAGCATATTGATGGTAGACTTATTTATTTTGAACAAAAGACTAATAAACTCTTCTAATCTCCCTTTGTAAAATAGGCATTTGCTTTCTTGATTAGACCTTTTCAATATCTCTTCCACTTTGAATTCATCTGTCTTGAATATGAGTGATCAGAACGGCATATGGTATTCCACACAAGGTCTTGTCAGTTAACTAAGGAACTGGAAAAAATCCATTAAGCCTATTCAGGGATTTATCTTTTTAAATGTTCACCTAATAACTTGCATTTCTACATAAGCACAATAAAACTTATTCATAACTATATCCACATCTCATTTGCTAATTATTTAACTTGCAAAAAATCAGAAAGGTCTTGGACTCTTGGACAGCCTATGAATTTAGGATACTCAAGTAGAACGTCTACTCCGCAGTCAACAGGAGTGCTTTTATTACAACTAATATACACACACACACACACACACACACACACACACACACTCACTATCTGCATTGTTGGGACAGGCTCATGGAACTTTTCCTCAGGTCTCTGGAAGAGAAGCAGACAACAGAGCTAAACAGCAGATGGAACAAAGGCTTGCGTAAAAGGAAATATGTAAATAAAAGCAGGAAATATGATTAGTTATCAGACAATGGACAGGGGAGGTGCAGTAGACATCTGATAAGTGGAGGAGCAAGACCATTCAGGATTGTTATTATCACCTGTGAAATACAGAGATTAGCAAATATCATGTAGATTGTAATGGGTTGTGAAGTCATTGTCTATATTAAGTCCCTGGTTCTTAGGGCCTGATAGGCTAATGGATTTTTGTTCCTAGGCTCGTTTTTTGATGGTGTTTTACAAATTTACCTTGAGCATGAGAACTTTGAGGTCAGGGAGGGTGTGGTTTTTCTGTGAAAATTTTCTTCTACCTGTGTTCTAGTGTTTCTGTCCTTTATTTTTTTTCAGTGATCATTGATTCTAGTATGTAATTGTTGTCTGGTTTCACTGACCTGGTTTCTATAAAAGTATTTGTTACCCAGGCTGAACTTTAGCACATTCTGGAATAGACATGTATATAATCTATGGATTCTAGTGATTTTACTGTGGGGATGGTTGATTATTGTGGCAGTAGAGATGAGTTGACAGGTTTTGCGTTTATTGTTAAGGCAGGGCTGGGTCCCAATAGGTGCCTGTTGATCAGTGGGGAGTTTGCTTCTGATGATGAGTTGGGCAAAGTTACAGGGCTGTAAGGATTGGAATATTACTCTCAAGGCCTGGTCTTTTTCAAGAATAGGCTATAATTGTTTGGATCCTTCTTATTGGTTCATGGTAGGTGACAACCAAAGGTGTGCAGTCAGTAGGGGTTTTTATTCTTGTATTCTAGAAGGTTGTTGTGAGGTATTTGGGTGGCTCTTTCCAGTAGAAAAGTAGACTGTATCTTTGAGTGTCCTTATTGGGTAAAGACAGTTTTCAGTTTGGTGAGATGCATATCACAAGTATTCTCCTCAGTGAAGATGTGGTAGTATCTGAGGGCCTAACTGTAGATCATTGCTTTTTGGTGTGTTTGGAATGATTGCTGGTTTTATGGTCATAAGTGTGGTGGTCAGTGGGTTTTTTTTGTATATAGTGGTTCATAGGGTGCCATTAAAGATTCTGTATTTAGGAAGTTGATGTTAGTGTAGGAGTATTCTAGAGAAAATTTGATCAAAAGATGGCTGCTGTTAGACACACGGTAGAAGTCAATAAGCAAGTCCATGTGTTCACTCCAGATTATGAGAATGTCATATGTAACATGGTGATAGTACAGGGATGGCGGTGCAGTTTTCTAGAAACTCCTCTTCCAGGTTGTTTTTGAAGAGGTTGGCTCCCCAATATGCCATCCTTGTGCCCACAGCTCTGTCCATGGTTTGGAAGAAATGTTGGTTGTTGAAAGTGAAGTTGTTGTGGGTGAGGATTAAATGGACGATTTCTGCAATAAATTGTATTTGTAAATCTGAGTGTAATCCATTTTCTTGTAGGAATTTCAAGCAAGCAGTTGTCTCTTCATGTTGTGGGATGTTAGTATACACATTGGTGTATATATGGCCTACTCATGGAGGTGGTTGATGTTCTAGAATCTAGATCGTATTGAAGAAGCCTGTTGTGTCTTGTAGAAAACTCATTCTCTGAGTTACAAATTATTTCAGGATGGTTTCTATTAATCTTGATAGCTCTTCAGTGGGAGTACCACACTTGGATATGATGGCTCTGTCAGGGTTACTTTTCCTGTGAATCTTTGGGAGCATATAAAATATTCTTGGGATAAAATGGGGGATTAGTGGTGGTAGCTTTTCCTGAAGTTGGTATGGAAAAGATTTGATTATATTTTCCAGTTCCAAAGCAAACAGTGGTGTGGGGTCCTCCCCAAATTTTTTATAGTAGTTAGTGTCTGAGAGTTGTCCCATTATTGATATAATCTTGGTAGTTGAGGATGACAGTTGCTCCTCCTTTGTCTACTTGTATGATTACTGTTTCATTGTTGGATCTTGGGGATCATATGGATTTTCTCTTTGGTTGGTTGTCCTGGGTTTTGTTGAGTATTTCGTTAACTTTCCTTCTGAAAAAGTCGATGTAGTTCAATGTGTGGTTTTGTCTAGTGGGAGGTGTCTGGTCAGATTTTTGTTGTTGTTTATATCATCTGTTGTGGTAGGAAGGTTTTTAGAGATAGTTCTGTACTGGATGTAGAAGTATTCTTTCAGGTGAAGTCTATGGACAGATTCTTCTAATTCTTCACATATTAGGTTGCTTTTCTGGGCAGAAGTTCAGGCCTTCAGGGTTAAATCGGTGAAGGATTAAATTGCAGCCCTCAGGCTTCCACTCTGCCACCACTCCTCACATTGCTCCTCTTCTCTCTGGCTTCCCCTGCCCCAGGGGTCGGGGCAGTGCAGCATGGCACAGCCTGCAGTTTGGGGGGAGCCTGCAGCCAAGAGTGCCTGTATGGCACAGTGCAGCTAGGAGGCACAGAGACCAGCAGTGAGAATTTTTATTTAAATCACATGATTCAAGTGCCACTTAATAAAATTTCCAAGTCTGGCAGTAAATGAACACATGCCATCTTTTCTCAAAATCTTTACATCCTTGATTTTGCTATGCAAAATGCCTGAACGCCACAGTAGGCATTGTCTTATTTTTCATATCTTCTCCTCACTCTGTCTTGCTGGATGCCATTTTCCCCTCTACTATGTTTGTTATTTTTAACTAGATATTGTTACCTTGTTGTTGTTATCTAAATAACTATATATTTGTTACCTTTAACTAGCTCTTTAACTCAATAGGACAGGGAGCATGTCTTTTTGTAAATATAAAGTATCGCTTGCAGTTGCAACTGAAATTCTGTTTTGCTGATACCCAGCCTCACCTGCATGGTGCAGATACATCCCAGTTGCAGCACCATCCACCACACCCTGAGCCCACTCCATTCACCCATTACTATTACAGGTTCCTATTCCTCTCCCAGTTCTCCATTCTCATTACCACTCGATTACCTAATGCTTAAATATTCTGTCAGTTCTTTCTCTCAAACACCTACCATTCCATGAATCTGGCTAAGATTTTCTTTAGGCCTGTACTTAGGACTTGACTCATCTTTCTTCAAGTTGTAACTATTCTTTTTACTGGCCTTGTCTCTGAGAAAAGAATATGGTGGCCACATTACAAATAGAAAAAGCAAATGAATATTTTTCAATGCATTTACAGATGAAAGATGCTTGTATATCTGTTTGAGTGTTAGCTTGTCTACTGTAAGTTAGCTAGGTATAATCAATTTTCTCTCCTTTTGTAAAATACATCCATACCCATATATATATATAAATTTTCATATGGGCACTGTGTATCTGTGTAATATATATGCTTCCATGAATTTGTATGTTAGATCTAACAATATTGGAATGATTGGGTAACTCTTCCTAGATCGGGGCGGGCAATTATTTCGGGCGGAGGGCCACTTATTGAGCTTTGGCAAGCCATGGAGGGCCGCATGATAGGCAGCCAGGGGCAGATAAATGTTAATTTTCTAAATTTTTTAGGGGCCCCATGGGCTGGATAGAATGGCCTGGCAGGCCGCATCCGGCCCCCGGGCTGCATTTTGCCCACCCCTGTCCTAGATGCTAAATAATCTATTATAAACTTGTATTTAATGCAAAGTTGCAGAACTTCTTTTCCTGTTTGAAAAACATGAAAGCTTTATTTCTTAATTTCAGAGAAACTTGAGGCTCCTGACATAATTTCAGTTGAAAAAATTGCTGGTATAAAGCAGTTGCTAAACATAACTTGGAAAAACCCTATGGTAGCTCCTGAACGACATTTATGTTGCCTTATTCAATACAGAAAAATGCATTCAAACGATTCGGTAAGTTACATTGTTACATTGTCCTAATATCAGATGATTTATTCCCGGCTTACATTTTGACTTTTTTTAAATGCTAATGATAAAAGGCAGGATGCAAATATACCTGGATGGAAAGCTTTATTTTACTGAAATGAATAACAGAAGATAGAGATGAATGAAGACCTACTCTTACACTACAATGGACAGGAGAGATGCAGTAGAAATCTGATAAGTGGAGGAGCAAGTCCATTCAGGAGGGTTATCATCACCTCTGAAGTACAGAGATTAGCAAATATCCTGTAGATTGTAATGGGCTGTGAAGTCATTGTCTACGTTAAGAGTGACCCTACTCTTCTTATTTGTTTAGTCCAGGTCTGTTTTATTGACCAGCATCTTCCTTGTTGTTCTAGAAGGATTTCAGTGGGGTTCTCCCAGCCAGATCAGGAGTCAAATCCATTAGTTTTTTGCTTTTTTTTTCTTGTTGCTTTTTAGCTATGAACTGCTTTTGTATTTCGGAGCAAGAACTATGTTCAGTCCAGATTCGGTTATAACAAAAGAGTATTAATTTTGAGATATTTTGAAGTATTAATTTTGAGATGAAGACAAGAAATAGGTTAGCTAGTTTAATACCACATGTCCTAAAGTAAAGAAAATCTGTGTCAGAAAGTCAATAACATTTAAATATTTAGAATTATTAACTATGTATTATCCAAGTGGAGATAATGATCAGTTCTTCATCTCCATTCAGATGACCTGTCTTATTCCTACTTGATGTGGAAACAACCTCAGTGCAAACCAGGGCTTCTCCTTCCAAAACTGAGAATTACAAAGTGAGCTCTCTGGGTACATCCACACATGCAAGCATGTATGCTCGCAGCAGCTCAAATCGGAAAAGCACAAATTTGAGCTGGGGATTTTTGCCTCAGTGCACGTGCCTGGACATGCACTTTGATGTGGGGTGAGTTGTGCCACTTGGGGCAAAATAATCCTGCCCAGTTCCTCCTGGATCTGCAGCCCCAGTAGTATAAAAAGCTGCCCTGGGAAGCAGCTCAGGCCTACGTGCTCTCAGGAGCTTCAGGGGTCCCTTGTCCATGCACATTTCCAAGCAGAGCATGAGTGGGCCGTGTCCACTGGCTCCTTGGATGCCTTTGAGAACCAGTGGGTGAAACCTGGGGGGCTCTGCTCGGTGTCCCACTCCAGCGAACTTCTTTTCACATTTTGAACCTATAACCCCCATGTCATTCCTAGCCTTTTCTTCCTTAGTTGTCCCACAAAAAAAAGAAAAAAATTAGTTGCATCTTTCGAACTTTGGCCCCACATGATAGTGGGGGCTATTAGGTAACTAGGTGGGCCTTAAGGCCCATGATCTTTGGAAGATACAAATAGACAGGAACTTCTGAGGCCTGGCCAATTGGTATCTGGGGACACTTACTAGCCCCTTGTACCAGCTGGGCTGCTGAAGCAACCCTAACCTAGAGTGGCCCCTGTACCCTGTACCCATTGCAACAGTCTGGCAGTGGGGGCTGCTGCCTGGCTATGACCTGCTGCCACCTGTGACAGCATGTGGCCCCAAGCCTGCATGCCTGCCAGACCCAGATGGGGACTTCATGGCCACAGCAGAGGCTTATGCACCTCTGGGCCAGCTGCCAGTAGGCTGTGGCTGCATAGTTGGCTTTTGCGCAGCACTACTGCCATGTGTAGTGCTGCCCTGCCATCTGGGCAGCTATTGCCCAGAAGATGTCCTTAGTGTGGTGGTCTGCTTTGAACTGTCAAAGCATGTCATCCTGGCCCCAAGTGCCAGGAGGTCAGCCACCTCCAGCTGGGTCCTGATTTGCAGCCCAAAGCAGGCTTCTCTGCCTGGGTCCTGCCACTTGCCTCACTAGCAGGAATTCTTGTGTTCCCTATTTAAAAACTGCAAATTCTCTGATAAAAAAGCCCAATTTCACTCTTCACAAATAGCCTACCAGTGTCTCTATCATCGTAATAAAATAAATTTTAAATATCTATATGTTTTGATGTTTGATTTTGTTTTTCTTATTGCAGAACAATTAGTGCTCCCCCTGACTCCCTCACTAAATGGGATGTGGGGACAGCTGCGCCTGCAGCCACAGCTCCTGCCAGCAGGTCTCATCCTGTCTGGCAGCTGGGCATGCTGGATGTGTGATGGGGGGGATGTAGGGTTTGCAGGAGCAGGGCAGGAAGGGGTGTAGGGGATGCAGGTGGGTGTGAGGGGATGTGGTTGGGTGTGGGGAATGTGGGGGGTTGGGGGTGTGGGTAGATGGGAAGGGATTGTGGGAGGGCTGTGTGGGGGGGCTGCTAAGGAGGGGTGGGTCCCCTGACCCCCACAGGGCACAGCTCCCCCACACAGTACATGGACTGACCCCCTGCAGGGCTCCAGCCCCCATCAGGGCCCCAACCCCCCTCCCCTCCATAGGGCCCACAGCTCACCCCCACAGCAGCAGCAGCCATGGGCGCTGCAGGCCCACTGCTGTCAGAGCTCCCCTGCCTCAGAGCCTGTGCCACTTGTTGTGGGTGTGGCCTGGCATGGCGCAGTGTGGTATGGGGCCGTGCACATTTCTGCAGCCCCAGGTTGCTTGGGCTGTCACCTGGGGGCCAGTGCCACTCGTGGGGACCGTGTGTCATGCTGGGCTGGGTCCTGCCTCCACGGGCCCTACATGCCGTTGGGCCAAGCCAGTTCCGTGGAGGCAGGACCCAGTGCGGCATGACATGTGGTTCGGCCCGAGAGGCCTGGGACTGCAGAAAGGTGCACAGCCCCATGCCGAGCCACGCTGCACCTGCGGCAGGCGGCACAGGCGGCGCTGGCTCTAAGGCAATCGGGGCCATGCTGTGACATGCTGCAGGGGGTCTGGCAGCAGTGGGCCCTGAGTGTCCCACGGCTGCTGCTGCTGTGGGGAGAGGGGGCTGTGGGCCCCGTGGGGGACCCATGCCCCCCAACCAGCCCCACCCCCAATGGTCCCCTCACACAAGCACAGGCCCCTCCACCCACATCCCCCCACAGTCCCTACTTATACCCGACCACTGGTGTCATGCCGGATCCTTGCTGTGCTGCTGCTTGCCCCAGCATGCTAAGGGTGTGTGCCCCGCATGCTGGGGCAGCAGAAGCACATAGAAACCAGAGCATTTCTCCAGAGGACTGGCTTCTGGGTTATGTCAGGGCATAGGACCATGCCCTGCCTTGCTTTCTTTACCCGTAGTTTTTTTTTTTTTTGATACCTGGATATCCAGGTATCAAATTTTGAACCCATGCTGCAAATATGCAGTGTGGAGAATATTTTTTTGTTCACAGTGTGTCTCTTGCAGCATCTCAAACTGGTTTGGGATGCAGCAAGAGGCACATGCACGTTCCTCTGGATGCGCCCTCTGAGGCCTGTTTTTAGCAGATAGTCTCCTATTAATATGCAGTGCCTAGCAAATGTACATCCACTATTTTTCAGTGTTTGAGCCCTCAAGCATAAAGTTGAAAAGCAGAAGAATTAAGAGGATAATGAGGTGTTTAAAAAGTTCTTGTCTCTGTTTCATTATTTTTAGTTATTCCCTTTCTTTGTATATAAGGAATAAGTCCAAAGCATTAGACTATGTCACATTTGTCGTAGAAGTACATGCTAGACCTATTTGCCACCTGTGTGAATAAGAAGCTATCAGTCTCATGCTTATGCCACAAAATAATGTTATCTCCATTTATTGGAAAAGGAAATTCCTATATACTGTAAGTCTCTCCATGAATCCTTCTGGAAGTGAAATTGTTGGCAATGCTTAGAAAAGACAAAAGTTCAATGATTTAGAACCATATTAGCTTAGGCAAATATGGTTCTCAACTTTCTTTTATGGTTCTCATCCAGTTCATATAGTGTAGGAGTACAGCTTTAGACTTACTTGGAAATGCATGCAGTTTTGTTTTGGAGCTCCTCAGGTTGTAGGTGTGAGACTCTTCTATACAAATGACCTCTTAAGAGAAGTGAAAATGACAGACCTTGTCATTCTTCTTGGAAGGTCCTGCATTACATATTTCTCATACACCTGTCATCCATGAGAACTCAGAGGCTAACTTTTTAAAAGGATTGTTTCTTAGGACTTTTTCAGTTTTTTTTCCATTGACACTTCTAGTTTGTTCATAAATTTATCATTTTTTGGATTGTTTTAATTTCTTGGAGCTTTAGCTCCCATGCAGTTGGAGTTGACTAAAATATTTGTAGGTCTGCAGAGATACTTGAGGAGGATGGCATGGCAATGTCCAATGGAAAGCCTCACTCTTGCTCTTCTTCACTGTTGCTACTTTTACATTAAAAAAGGAGCTAATACCAGCCTCGTGGGGAAATTACTAAAAGCTAGATACTAAAATGCTACACAGAAGTAGAATTGCAAGGTAAATAATTTTCTTTTTTCTTTAGTAGAGGATTAAGGTGGGAATATGAGAGAGCCACATGCGCCCACTTTTAGATACAGGTTTTGGGTAGTGACTGTTCTGTTTTTTAGATAAATATATACTGTGTTTTGGGGTTTCTTTTTAAATCAAAGTATTTTTGTCCCTATGTTTACTTTTAGGGAAATGTTACTGACTGCACAAACCGTACTGAGACCATAAAATCATATAATCTAATGGGCCTACAGGATTTTACTGAGTATGCTATTGCCATTCAATGTAAAGGTGCATTAGCAAAATTCTGGAGTGAATGGAGTGAAGAGAGAATAGGAAGAACAGAAGAAAAAGGCAGGCGAATCATTTATATCATATTTTTTTTCCCAGGATTTAATTGGGGATATTTTTGGAGCAGATTTAACAACAGCAACCTATTTCTATTTTCAGCATATTTGTCAATCTGTTGACTCAGGATTTTGAACTTATGAGAACAAATATAGTCAGTTAAACTTGGCAGGAAGAGCGAAGACTGAAATAGGTAGGGGGACCTGGCTGCGAGGAAAATGAATGGAGGAGAAAATAATGGGCTATTTAAAAGAAATAAAACAGAAATTAGAGAGGGATGACCAGAGAGACTGGAGAAGTGAGAGAAGTGGAGGGAAAAACTGAATGAGGTTAGACAGGAGTCAATAAAGAAAATAGCTTTACTCCAAATTATTGTGGAAGTAGGAGTACAGTGTATCAAGCTGGTATAGTAACATGAAATAAAATTAGAAATTTGGGAAATTAAATAAATCAGGCCAAAAAAAAAAAGGAAAAAGCCCCTTATAATTCCTGACAGTAAATTCAAGCAGTAAAACAGTTTGTGGAAAAGGAGACAAAGAAATTTAGAGAAAGTCATGAAGACACCTAAAATTGAGTGATCAAGAATAAATGGCTAGAATACAGGGAAACTCTAAAAGTGATTTTACATGTTTAGGAATATTAAAAAGATATAGTTATATTTTAAATCATGTTGGAAACATTTATCAACCCCCTCTTCTTACACCATAAAATACCTAATTTAATTAGGATATTAGAGATGATGCAGGCTCTGTATTTTTTTTTCTTGAGTTTTCTTCATAAGTATATGGAAGTCTAGAATAAACAAGATATGGCAAGTTGCTATAATTGTATTTAGTGTTATGTACATATCTAGTAGTTTTATGTTGGAAAATAATAAACAATTATAATAAATAATAACTCTGCCTTCAGGTTCTCATAATCTAAGTAAAACTGATACTGTAAAACAGGAACTGAGAAATAGGCCAAAAGGAGGGAGCAAATGGTTCTTGAGTGAAAAATTATTGCTGGAAAACTAAACAAACAAAATAAAATTTGAAGCCAGAGTAGAATAGGAGAGTTGCTTGGTGCATAGGAAGAGAAACGGTAGTTTCAGCTGCAAGGGAAGATGAAAAAAGGCTTAGCATTAGAAATAAAAGGGTTTATAAGGGAAGTCTTTACATTTAGAATAGTTGCTTTCAGACTTTATTTTGAAAGCATTTCAAAATATTTTTTCAACCTTACCATTTTAAAGAATAACAGTAAGTTTTATGCTTCTTATTGTTCATTGTATTAGCTCCTTCAAGAAAAGTAGATTTGTGGAGAGTAATTGAATCTTCCCAGTCATCTGGAAATAGATATGTGCATCTTATGTGGAAGGTATGTACTTCATCTGTGACTTTAAAATCATGGCTGTCTTCCTTTTATGCTCTTTGTTGTAGAACACCTAGAGTTAAAAACAGTTTGCAGGGCTGTGGAATAGGAGTTACATTACTAGGAACTGCTAACAGACAGCAGAATTGCAGAAGAAAAGATAACTTGATTAATGGAACATCAAGACTAAAAAGTTAAAAACTAGAGAGTCGTTTAACACCTGTGGAATAAAGAATTTAGAAAGAATCAGGTAGATTATAACGAGCCACGAAGTCAGTTGACTACCTCAGTACTGCCCGCAGCAAACTAGAAATGTGGTTGGTTGCTGAGGGCACAGGCATAGTGGTGACTTCTGGTTACTACCACGATCACAATTGTGATTGTGTGGCTGCCTGCAGCTGCAGCTCCTCCAATTCCCTTTTCCCCAAGTTGGCACGCGAGGCAGTTGCTCATTCGCTCCCCCTCCTCCCAGTTAGCTGCCTGGATAGAAGTGCTGTTGCCACTGCTAGGCAATTGGTTTTAAACTTTGGCAGGGGCAGGAATCAAAGGGGTGTGCAACTGTACCACTGCACCCTACTGGATCCACCTGTGAATCCGTTTTCTTCACTGGAAAAGCAGCGTGCTTGGAGACACTGCATGTTATCCAGCTGCCAGGATGGTTGCTGCTTGTGTCTGGTTCAGCCAGCTGAAGGGGTAGAGTCTTGTGTTAACCCTCTCATAGCTGTAGCTATTGGCTAAGCACTGTAGCTTGTACCAGAAGCAGCAAGTGAGCTTCTGGTAGTATCTTGATGAGGCCTGTGATGTGTAAACAACACTTTATTTACAGGAACTTATATAAAGAACTATTTGTAGTAAAGAACTAACAGTCTTGCTACTGCCTTTGCAAGGGCCTGGGGCCTAACCTCATGTCATACCAAGTACGTCCTCCTGGAGACACAAAATGTCCAAGAAATGTGGCATCCCAAGAGACAGTCTGGAATAGGCAGCAGAAACTTCCTGGTATGGCATCCCAGACTGTCTCCTAGGATGCCAAACTCCCCAGACACGCTGGGTGCATCCAGACAAGCATGGCCATGCAGTATGCGGTGCCACAAACGTGTCTGCACTACCACATACTGCACAGTTAGGTGTTCTCCGTGCTGCAAGGGTGTGCTGCCCTGGATATCCAGGGGTCAAAAAAACCCACAGAAAAAAAAAAAGGAGCAGTGCATGGGAGGGCAGCAAACACCACTGAAAAGCAGAGCTGGGATGCCCAGAGTCACACTGCAGCTGTCTTGCTGGGTGGAGCCTGGCTGACAGCTGCTGCTGCTGGGGTCAGCACAGTGCAGGCCCCAGCCTCCCCTACCACTCCTGGGGTAACTTGCCACGTTCCAAAGCGTGGATGGCATGGGCATTCCCTGGTGACAAGTAACTGGGGCGCAAGGTGCACCACAGCTACTTGTCTCCGGGGAACTAAATGTCTGTGCTTATCTGGACACAGCCCCTGTGTTCCCAGGCAGACTTACTCTGTGTCACAGAGTTATCCATGACTCTGGAAAAATCTTATGTCATGCATTCTACTTTCTATAAACAAAATGCATGCTTTTTTGGAGGTATGTTGTATGTGAGAAAATGTGGTAGGGTTTGTTTGTTTGTTTGTTTGAAACCTTCTCCATTAAAATTGTCATGGTATGACTGTCCTGGACAGGAGCTGACAGGTAACAGTTTGCTTTCATAACATTCAGTGCTAGACTTCCATTTTAATTTGACCTACTGCATGGTTGGGATAGACTTCATCAGGTGACCTGAAGAAGAATGCACTGCATTTGAAAGCTTTTCTAAGATCTCATGCAGACATACAGTTTCTCCTGGGAGAGTTGTTGCTGTCCCCAGGAGAAACCATAAAAGTACAGGTGTTCAGACTTTTTCTCCCAGGTAAAAATGGCCACTCCAAGAGAAGAATAATCTGGGAACAACCAGGGCTAAATCGCTTCCAAACAGGTGGAAGGAGAAGAAAAAAATTGGGGGTCTGAACATGCGCATGTGTGCATGCCCTTCCCACCCCACCCCCTGTGGCAAAGTCTGTGGGGGGAAGGGAAAGGGCCACAGGGAGAGCAGCATTGCCTGGCACCGCACCGTGCGGGCCTCAACTGCCTCCTGGCCCCAGCTGCACTGGCCCTGGCTGCCTCCCTGCCCCGGCCCCATCCGTGCACCACCCAGGGGTGCCCAGAGCCAGGGGCTGGAGTGGGGCCAGCCTCGGCTGCACTGCTGGGCTGGAGGGGACAGAGGCTCTGGGACCCCTGTGCTCGTCCCACCAGGTCGTAATAGCCAAGGCAGGGTGCAGCAGGGCGCAGGACAGAGCTGTGTCTCATCCGGGGATGCAGGAAGGGGCAGCGGCTCCCGCAGCTGCATGCGTCCTGGGAGGCAGTGGGGGCTCATGACCCTGATTTGCACAGGGCAGGGCAGGCTGCTGCTGCAGGCTGGGGCTGGGGCAGTGCTGGGCTCTTCCTGGCAGAGGGGGGCGTGCTGTGCTCTAGACAGGCAGCGGCAGTGCTGGAAGCAGGGTCAGGTGGGCTATGGTGAATCTTGCAGTGGCTGGGGGCAGCCCACCCAGCCCCTCCGAGTGACACCGCCACCCACCCTAAGCATAGTCCTGCCTGCCCCTGCCCCTGCCCCTGCTGGAAAGATCCCGGCCCCAGGCCACAGCAGCAGCCCACCCTGCCCCGCACAGATCTGGGGGCATGCAGCCCCCATGCCTCCCGGGTTGCATTTAGCAGCAGGAGCCGCAGCCCCCAAATGAGCCACTCAGGGCTCAGTCCTGCCTCGAGCACCTGCCCCTCCTCCAGCCCTAGCCCCACTCCCTCCCTCACCACTGCCTGTGCGCCCCTCCCCATCCCTGCTGCAGCTGTAGGAAGCCTGCAGCCAGGCTGCCTTTTGGCCCTACCACTGCCTCGCATTTGTGGGGGCTAAGCTCCGCTAGCACCGCCTATGCTCCCAGGAGAGTTTCTCATGGGAGAGTGAGTGTATATGCTGTAAGTCTATCCCAACCATACAGTTGGTCCAATAAAAGATATAACACACAAAAATCCTTGCCATTTCCTGGACAGTTACATCCATTACAGTTGCATCATCACTCCAATGCTACTGAAATATGGAGGATATTTTAATTTGACTTGGTCATTTACTTGAAAAAAATCATTTTATTAGCCAGGTATTTTGATGAATTGACTACCTTATTTCAAAACCATGGTTCTGTGAAGAAATTACTTGATATTATCAGCTGTTGTTATTTGAGCAGCTCTAATTATAACAGGTATTTTAAGATTTACCATTTACTTGAACCCAATAAAATCTGCTCTTGAAATATAACATAACATCACATTACAAACTATCCAGAAAATAATTCAACATACCTGCTGACAGTAGTACCTCAAGTTGTTCTAGAGGTATTATTTAGGTAGTAGCTGTGAGCTGGAAGGGCATTCCATGTGTTGCCATGCAAATGAGAACACCGTTTACATTTCTCAGGAACCTACATTTTTCAGGAGTGCTATCACTAGGTTGAGAGATGATGAGGCAAACGGTGTGCATCTATACATGCAATTAATGTGAAGCAATAAATTCCAGCACATATTGCACTGGAGTTTGTTGTTCCTGGGCACTGTGTTACACATGCACTGGGACCACATCATGTTGTCCTATTGAAGAACATCCCCAGCTGACACAGGGTCTGGCGGGTCAGCCTGTCAGCCAAGGGCACTCCAACCTGGCTCAACAAGCTGCAGAGGGACTGGCTGGGACATGAGATTGTTTCAGTATAGGGCTAACCAGCAGGCAGCCCTTGCACTGAAGCATCCTCATGCCCCAGCCATCCCCGTCAGCATTTACACATGCTTTGCTGCACAGTAAATAACACCGCTGCAGGATAGTATTTATATTTACAAGTATGAACCCATGCCAGCACTTACTAATTTACTGCCACCTAATAGGGACATGCATGTGGATGTGGAGACCTTACTGTGGAGCTAATTAAAAAACTCCACAGCAAATGTCTTGTGTAGACATGTCCACTGTAGAGCAGATTAATGAGAATGTGTACATCAAAATGATCCAGTAGTAGGAAACAAAAATGTTGGGAGGCTTGGAAGAATTTATGCTTTATATCTTTAAGTATGCTTTTGATAATAGAGAGAGTACTACAAAACACATGCTTCTATATATTATTTTTTTAAACAGTTATTGGAAGAATTTCCATCTTCTGAGAGTATTCATGGCTACAAAATATGGTATATTCCAGAAAACAATGCAAGCCCCGCTGGGCCTACACACAATACTACTGATAAAAAGTTTACGCTTCTTTTACCCGGGGAAGCATATGTGTTATCTGTTATTGCCTATAACTCGGCTGGAGAATCTCCTGAGGCTACTTTGAGAATTCCCACCATTGGTGAAATAAGTAAGTATTATAAAATGATGTGGATCATTGTGAACCAATACCTTTTCTGTCTAAATAGGACAGTTCATTTTGTCTAAGTAACTTTGCATTCAAAGTGAAATTGTGGTAGGGTTTTTTGTTTGCAAGTTAAATATGGAAAAGACCTCCCAGATTATCTTGTTCAACATTCTGTGTAGGGATTATCAGTTCATTTTAGCACAAATAAAGTACATTGGTGTGAAAGAGCATATATTAAAGCACTGGTAGGCCATTGTACTTTTGCTTATTTGTCCTGATGGAAATAATATTTCCTCTTTTAAAGGCTTTTAGGGCATTTTTAAACATGCTCCAGGGCTGGGGATGGGACACTTTTATTAGAGTGGCTCTGAGAGCTACTCTAATTAAAGTGCCCTGAGCGTCTTGTGTATCTGTGTCCCCGTGCTTCAAAATGGTGGTGGGGGCACTTTATCTAAAGCTTGTCAAACAAGTTTTAGTTAAAATGCCCCTGCCACCATTTTGAAGTGCAGGGATGCTGATACACAAGACATAGAGGCTGGCTGGAGTGTAGTAATTACCATGCTCCAGCAGACTTGATTAATCAAGTTTGCTCTGATGCACTGTAATTACAGCACCTCCCCTCTCATGTACAGGCACCCTTGTAGCATGCTCTTATCACAAATGATAGATATTCCTGATCTTTTCTGCATTGTTCTCCAGACTTATAATTTTGCCCTGGGGTTCATAATGCTGGAGTCCTACTCAACTCTTACGTCTCCTTTAAGTTGGGTGTTGCTACAGACTGTTTGCCAAATAACACATCCACAGTGGTCAGGCCTGGCATTTTCCTGACATTCTTATTATTGGATTGTTAATGCATTTATTTGTTGTGCCAGGATAAATGCAACTTCCTTCCCCTCTGCCTCCCAAAATGACTCATATTCAAATCCTAATGTCTTCACAAAACTGCAGGATATTTTATTACTTATATGTGTGGACGTGCTCACATTATTTCTATCTTCAAAGATCTTGAATATCTCCTTTTCCACTGCTGTATCTACTGTACCACTGTCCTTTTTTGTAATTGTGCTCCCACCTCTAGTGAAGCTGCAGTGCTGGTCAATATTCCATCTCTGGTTCCCTTTGCTTCGCTCTTTCTGGCTGGCTTCCTCTGAGTTCCACGCTACTGGTTTTCCTCTCACATTGATTGTTTTGTACCTCTCCCCTTGCCATCCTCATCATTGATCCCCTCTTTCTTTTAAAAATATGAGCCACAATGTACTCTTCTGTGTTTTCCTGTAGCCAATACATGCATATAAGTCTTCAAATGGAGATATACTAATTCTTCATGACTTTCTTTATTTGTTCTCTTTTTGTTTTTTTCTCATCTTATGATAGCTATAATATTGACCTAAGATTGTTTAGCTTAATTGTAGATTAAAATCATAATCTGTTGAATTGCTACAGTACTGTGGATTTCGATGGATAATGATTTCTATTAATTTTACTTGCTGCTATTATTTTGTAGCTTCCACGCATATAGATTCGGTGTGGACCTTTACCTTAAGAAAAAAAATGATTGTGACATGGGAAGCATCGTCAGTAAATGAATATGTTATTGAATGGTACAAGGAGTGGGATACTGAGCCCTTTAATAGATCATGGCAATATGTATCAAATACTACAAACTGGACATCTCAAGAGGGTATGTTTAATCTACTAATAGCTCTTAGAGCCGTGAAAATTCTCTTTTTTTTTTTCTTCTTACCCTATCTTTAGAACCTATTCTATTTCTTAAGGAGAAAATATGTTTGGTCTCAACCCATTAAGGGATTTGTCTGTCTGCATATTGTATTGTGAGTGAGTAAGTGCCACTTATATTTGAGCAAAGCAAGCTCCCTACTGTTCCGCTTGCTCTGCACTTTGGTGGACCAGAGGGAGGCATGTGTCTCCTGTTCCTTCATTCCTCTCTGCAATCTCCTCATTTGAGGTGGAACATTTCTGCTGCCCTCACCAACCATGGTCTTGCCTACATTTTTCAAGCTAGTTTTTTCAGTTGGCATTCAAAAAAAAAATTTGTTTATAAGACTAGAATTTGCTTTATTCAACATAGTCATTTCATCCACTTTAGAGTTGACATTTTGTTCCTTCTTGGTCATCTAGTTGGCCATTTTTTGATCACCTTCATGTCATTCTTGGCACTTATGCCTCAGCAG
>NW_005841985.1:227346-233265 GCF_000455745.1 Alligator sinensis
TAATCCTGGATGCGTAACCCTGTGCACATAGATGACTATCTATGTACCGAGACTGGGCATGCACAGTAGTAGGTGAGACATATGTGTCCCCCTTTCTAGATGGCTTAGCTTTAGGTCAGGGGATGTCAACCAGGGCTACGTGTACCCCCAGGAATGCTTGGGAAGGCCCTAGGGGGTATGTGCAGGCAGGTGGGGATGGAGCATTGCTGCTTACCACTCTGCGCTGCCGCTTCCCAGGAGCAGGGCCAGGGGGAGGGGTGTCACGGGCAGTAGCATCCCTCTGTGGGCCAGACGCGGGGGAGGGAAGCTTTCATGCAGTGGCTGCCACCATCACCCACCGCTCCATGCTGCTGCTGCTCCACATGTCCAGCCAGGCGCCACCCCCTCCCCCCATCCTGCTCTGCATCTGGCTGCCGGGGATACGCTTATTAAAAAAGGCTGAAAATTTGGAAGTGGAGGAGGAAGAAAGAGAGATTTCTCATTTTTTCCTCACAAATAGATGAGTGGCCAGGGCACTGAGGTGGAAAACTGAAGGGCCTCAGTTCCTATCTTGGTCTTTTTGGTTTTCTAGCATGGCACTCTAATCACCATTATTCAGTCTCCTCTCCAGTGCTCCTTTTGAAGCTGGTCCCTGGCCCCTTGAGAGGGAGGTGCATGGGAGAAGACAATAGGTAAGACTAGGAGGAACAGAAGACAGTAATGCACCTCAGTGAGGTGACTGCTGGCCTGGCAGGGAGGGGGCCTGGGCTCTTGCTCTCAGTGAGGCAGAAACATCCCCTTTGCACTGTCCTTCATCCATTTTTTCCAGTGACTATAGTTGTGGCTCAGTTTCAAAGGGAGCACCAGAGAAGGAACTAATTGCACATGAGACCTATGACCACCAGTCTTGGATTCACTGGTGGAGCTGAGCACAGTGGTCTATATCTATGTATAGTTATGGTGTGCCTAGCAACCATCTTGGCCTGTCATCTTCCCATGGAGGACTTAATACTCTCCTCCCACCCCTTGATATTTAAGTTCCTAAAGGGCATAACTAAGGTGTTGCCACAAATAAAATATTTGATCCTTTAGAGTAGGACCTCAAGCTAGTCCTCACAACTCTGATTGCCATTTATTTTAACTGATGACAACTTGCTCACTTTATCACCAGTCCATGAAGACAGCATTGGTCTTTGGTGAAGAGGATGATGGTATGGGAGATCCAAATGTTAAAGGCTACCTACAATATTCCATTCACACAAGTTTTCCTTGAGGCTATGTGCTCAGTTCTTGCCCAAATTGTGAAGGAATATCACTTGTCAATACATCCATCTGTGGCTTTCTTTCTAAAATCTCACTCCTTAAGGGTAGAGTTTCTCTCCATATCTGGATGTCAGGAAGATTCTTGCCTTCTATGGGGATGTTCTAAAGCCTTTCTGATCATCCCTTTGTCTCTTCAGTATCATAGTGATAATCTCATAACTACACTGATCTCCACCAGGAGACTAACAAGACTGTGTTAAGTAAGGTCAGCTGTGAAACTGCAAAGGTGGAGCCTTCACACTGTTTAGAGCACACTCCACTGGAGCTTAGAAAACATCTCTGTCCTCCCTCAAGAGCATCTTCATTCCAAACAGCTTCAAAGCTGGTACCTGGAGTGCTGTCCACACTTTCACCAAGCGCTATACCACTGTTGCAGCCTCCTGGTCAGATGCTACATTTGGGAAAGCAGGCCTGCAGTTGTTAGCTTAGGACTCAGAAAACCTGCCCTGTATGACACTGATACTGCTTTGGAGTCACCCGGGTGGAAGGAAGATATGAACAATCATTTGAAAGAGTTGGACAAGGTACTTACCATGGCAACTGGACTGAGATATGTTGTTCCTAGCACAATCTTTCTGCTGCCCTCATCCCTTCTTCCTAGGAGTCAGTGCATCCTGGGATTGAGCAGGTCAGAGAAAAATGAGGAATGTGAAACAAGCACTTCTGTTTCATGCCCACTCTGAAGAGCATGAGGAGGAACAAGGCACAAGTATTGTTAAGATAAAAAATTCTCCAAGCTTGAGTGCACCAGGCACATGTGTTCCCACTGTGGACAGGACATACAGGCCACATCTCTTGAAAAACTCCATTTACCACAGAGCTAACCTTTCTCTGTTATGTCCTTAACACACAGTGTTGTATGTCATGTTAGGATATTTTTTGCACTGTTTTTGTCATGATAACACTTTTAGCACCTGACAGTGCTAAAAAAGAATAACATATTTTTTAAGTACAGATCAAGCATTTTCGTTATAAGGGATGATTACAAAACTCATACTACTTTAGCTATGGCTGTTACAAGAAAATTGAATGTTTGAATGTCTTCCAATTGTTGGGAAATGAATGCAGGAAGTTTTCATCAGTGGAAATGGCAATTAAGGAGAAGTGGCTAGATTTTTTAAGCTTTTTGGCAACATACTGGAAAAGGAAATTGATTCAACTTTTTAAAAAGTATTCCATAACATAAGAAATGCAATGTGCCACTGAATATTTTTCATGTATTAAATGACCAGGGCTCTTCAGGTTGCTTTGATTTAAAGGATTCCTTTCTCTTCATTTATTTTAGTACATGCAAAGATCTCAATCCAGGCCCAATATGCTAGAATCTATACAAATGCTTAAAAGAAGATAGGACTCTTGCCCCAAAATATAAATACTAAATTTCACAAGACTGATGACAACAGACAGAAAACATGCAAACAAAATACCAAAGCTCTATCTATCTTGTTACATTTTTAATTTCCTCAAAATATTTCTTGCCATACTTCTGTCTCTGTGGCCAGGTAATAGCCGCTGTATTGATCACCTAGTGTGATCCCTTTTGCTCTTCCTATGTTATAGGAATAGATTGAGGGTTAGCATATATGTAGGAAAGTAGCTCATCAGATGATGTTTACATTAGAGTCACTTTATGTGTCTTGACATAGGTTTGACTTCCAGCTCAAACTGACCCTCTCTCCTCCTTTATCTCATCTCACCACAGAAACATTATAAAGAAATACTGATCTCCACTGTGGGGTTTCTGTAGAAGATTTTTCATGCTCTGGTGCAGGCCTTTCTGGCCCACTTTGAAATGTTAGAGGAAAAAATACAGTAAATTTTAAAAATAAAAAACACATTCAGCTATCATATTCTTAAACTGTTAAGTGATGTTGAGTTTTTAGTGTGTTAAGGGGAGGTATTTACAAAATCAAAAGAATAAGAATACCTTTTTGAAGAAAAACAATTTATACTTAAATATATAGAGAGACTTGTTTTTTAACTACTTCATAAATGTTGTATTGATATTCTTCTTGTTAATTATATTCACTTGGTATGACACATACTATGGGGCAATATTTTGTTTTGTGGTCATGATTCAGACTTTTAAGAAAGAGGAGGTTCTCTTTAAAATCTTTTGTACTTCTGTCTCCTCACCCCTCCCTTCCTTTTAGTAGGCTGGCACACTACTTCAGTCTGTATGCCTGCTTGTGTTCCAAAGAAATGAAAAATATTTCAATAGCACTCTATTCAGTAATGCCAGGGGCTTCCCTTTGATTTTGGAGAGGCCAGGATGTTACTCCAGATGTACAATTATTTAACTTTATGCAGATTACAAAATAAAGCCAAGAAAGATTCATTTTCAGTTATTTTAAAGAAGCTGGTTTTATTAAGTAAATGTCAGATCAGTACATTCTCAATCCGTTACAGAGTTGATAAGTGCTGTGCTTTAAATTTAAAGTACATGTGACTAAGTCCATTGACTACTCAGATGCTTAAACTTAAGCATTTGCTTAAGGGAGTGACTTTCAGAGACAAAAAGGGGGCTAAGGTATCTCTCTTCCATTGATTTCCATATCACAAAATCAGGACAAAGTAGATGCTTACTCCATATTGCTTTTAAAAATCTCTCTCCGACCTCTCTACTGGCTCAGGGTCTTATGTACATTCTAATACATTAAACTCTGTAAAGCACAGTAGTGCTAATATTTAAACAATTTAAAATTAAGTATACAGTCCTGCATGATGGGATTGGAACTCATATAGCTTCTCTCAAAAGGTCTTCATAAAATGAAATTATTACAAAAAAATCACTAGTTTTACTAAAGGATATGTATGTAATTTGGAAGTAATTTCATGTCTCTCAATTTTTCAAACATCATACTTATTGCAAAGTTGTATTTATATATCTGCACACCAGCTGAAGGCCCCTCTACTTGTGCAGGTAAAGGGGCAATGGGATCAAATGTGATCCACACAATTACACCTACCATGCCACACATTCATAGAAGGAGACACAATTGTGGGATTGCACATTAGATCCCATCCTGCCTTATCACTGGGTGCAAGGGAGCCTGGGATTGTGAGCCTGAGCTCCTCCTGCACCGGCTCCTGTGGCTGCGAGACCTGCTGCTAATGAGGCCCAGTGGGGCCTGCAGTGGAGGCCGTGTTCCCCACACTGCCCTCCCTGTGGGCCCTGCAGTCGACATGGGTTGTGGGGCTCAGTGGAGGCACTGCTGGGAATGCTGCCCCCACTGCAAGCATTGTCAGCTGCAAGGCTCTCAATGAGCAGTGGGGGGCAGTGGGGAGAATGTTTCCACTGCTGTGAGCTTTGTGAGGTGCGGGGATAACAGCAGTGACAGCGTTCTCCGTGCTACAGCTGCAGTGAGCTCCGCAGCCCACATCACTGCAGAGCTCACAGCAGGAAGAACATTGCCACCTTGTGAGCCTCCTGAGATGCGGTGCTTGCAGCAGTGGCAGCATTCCCTCACGCTGGTACTGCGGTGATCCCCACAGTGACATGGGCTGCAAGGAAACACTGCTGCTACTGCAAGCCTCTGCTGCACATCCCTGCTGCAAGCCCTACATCTCAGGAGACTCGCAGTGGCAGCAGTGTTTTTCTCACTGCTGCTTCTGTGAACCCCACAGCGACATGCAGTGAGGGCAGACAGGGGAATGGTGCTGCCTCTGCAAGACCTGTACTTCATGAGACTCACAGTGGCGGCAGTGTTCTCCCTGCTGTACGCACCGCAGCTGAAGACACTGCCCCACTGGGAGCCCTGCAGCTAAGGAGGTTTGCAGGGGGGGCATCATTCTCCCCACTGCAAGTCCTGCAGCTGCCAGTGCTGCCACCACTGCAAGCCTTGTCAGCTGCAGGGCTGGCACTGGGTGGTGCTCCCTTGTGGCTGGGAGTCCCTCATTTGATGTGGCTCCTAACCACAGGGGGGCACTTGCCCACACATTCAGTTAATGGCAAGCTAGAAAGCTATTATATATTTTTTGTGGAATAACTTTGTAGCTTGTTTCTTGTTTTATCATGTCATTAATTGGTTAAATGTGTATCTGGATCACACTTTAAGGCATAATTACCTGGTTAATCACACCTTAAGTGTAACGTGTAAAGGGAGCCTGATATATTTGAAAATGTATTTCTTTGATATTTAAAGCAAATTCTTCAAAGATGAATATCTAAACTTAGACTCTTAAGTTCATGTTAAGTGTTTGTGGCCTTGTTTTCCCAAACTTAAAGTTCAGACAGTGAAAATTATAATATACAATATTGTGGCAAAGAGCAGGGGCTCATGGGCCACAGGTTGCCAACTTCTGGCAAAAGAGGTTAAGAACAAAAAAATAAAACCCAAATAAACCCTTCTGGATTAGGCAGGGGGGAAAACCCCTCAAACAAAATATAATTATTAGCCAATATTTTATTTAGTGCTGTGAGACAGAAGCAGTTTCATCAGTTAGTGAAAACAAGTTTCTTAGTACATTCAAGGACTACTCAAAGCTCTCAAAGGTAGCTGAGGATCTGTTGATCCAGGGGCACCACATAGGGGGTGCACACGGGTGCGCGTGCACCCCCTGAGCATGGCAGTGCACCCCTTGCAAAAAGGTGCTACTGACACCGCCAGTGGCGCC
>NW_005841985.1:233296-269628 GCF_000455745.1 Alligator sinensis
CCCTGCGGGGGGTCCGTGTTTCCTGCTGCCCAGTGCCGACACTGCTAGCGGCGGCTGCAGGTGGTCACCAACCCTTGGATGGCTCCCCCCCCTCCCTGCCGACAGCACTGGTGGCATCTGAGGGAGCTCCCCTGTTTACCGCTGCCACGCTCCTGCCACTCCCACCGCTGTGCTCCCGCCGCCGCTATGCCCGCCAGCCACCATGGGCACGGGCCGTTCATGTGCTGATCTTTTTTTCTTGAAAACCCTCACAGCATTTATACATATACTTTTTTTCCAGCAGTGCACTGGACACCCACAGCATTGGAGCAGACTGGATTAATTGAGTCTGCTCCGCACATGAGCTGAGGTGAACTGCACTGCACCATGAGCAGTTCTGTAAGTGGTGAAATGCATGTCAGTGCACAGAAAATGGTGGCAATGCGCTTTTGAACTAAAGCACCTCCGAGGTGTTTTAGTTCAAAAGTGCACTGCTGCCATTTTCTCAGTGCTGATGCACATTTTGCTACTTATACAACTGTACGCGTCGCAGCTCTGGGCACTTTTCAGAACGCCTACTGCTGTGATGCGTGCATGTATAAAAATGCCTTCATTGCACATTTTTTGTCAAGCAGCTACACCAGTAGTTATTGTTTGGCTATAAGTACATGAAGTTGTTACGAATCATAAAACTGCATTAAGAAAACAACAGTGTAGGAAGGGGAAATTTTGAATGTTATTGGCAATGTGGAATATGACATGCACATTATCTGAAGTTATTTTGACTGGTGATTCTCAACCAGGGTACCATAACACGCTGGAATGTTGTGAGATCCTTTTAAGAGTTCTGCAGGTGTGACACAATAATAACACTGTTAGGTATGTGAACTCTGTGCCCACCTGGCCTTGAACATCCGGTCACGTGCAGCTCTATTCCGGATGCTCGGTGACGTTTGTCTTACCGTCCCTGGTGGTCCGCTGAGTAGGTGTTCACCTCCGGTGTGGTCCTCCCCAGTCCTGCCTGCCATGACTTTGAATCTTACTTCAGTGGAGGGTCGAACCATTCGGGGTCTCTTGATGGTGGGACGTCTGTCTGGTGGTCTTCTGCGAGGCTCCACCTCCCTTCTACCTCGCCCTTACACCTAGCCTTGGCGGGTCACTGTTGTTCTCTTGGCCAGCCTCCCGACCACTGCTCCCAACTTACTTTCGCGGGAGGGATGAGCCACCCTGCCTAAAGCAGAAACAGTCGGCAGTATCCTACCCGAGCCACAAGGCCGCCGCCTTTTCCTAAAGGGTAACAACCACCCTGTGGCTTATGTACCAAACAGGTTCCCCAAGCTCTAACCCTCAACCCCTCCGAAAGTGGGAAACGTAAAGATACAACAAAAAAAACCTACTGATATCCTTTGGGGAACCCAGCTGTCCCCTCCGTCAACCCCCTTGGCTGAGTTACTAACAACTTCCTCTCGCCCTTAAGGGTCTGTGTTCGGCCCTATATGTGGCCGGGGTATCCTGTGGATTCTACCCTGATCCTTAGCTCCCATTGCCCAGCCTTCGGTTTTGTCGGCCCTGCCGTGGTCCTCCGACAGATGCCTGTCCCCTCGTTCCCCACCTGGTATGCCTCTTCAGCTCCCCCGGTGCACTCAACGGTCCCACCTAGTCTGGTGCCGTGACCTGCACTGGTCTCTTCAGCTCCTCTGCTGAGGCCTCTGGCATCGGGGTCTTCCTGGGTCCCTCTGCCCTTTTGTCCGGGTTTCCAGTGTTGAGGAGCTGCCTTCGGCTCCAGGTTCCTTTTGCCGCTGCCGGCAGCCTCTGGTTGGCAGCGTGTGCCAGCGTGTTCTTCCCTGCTGGGGAATGCAGCTCTTGGCTCCTTTTGCTCCCACAGGAGCTTCAGGAAGGCACCTCCTGCCGGCGACAATCTGCTGCCCCTCTCCTTCCTGCTGGCGGCCCCATTTTATTTCCGCTGGCCAGCAATTGCAGCTGACGTCACCAGCCAGCTGCAACTGTATAAAGGCATGGCTGACAAGCCGCGTGGGTTCCTCCCTCAGTTCTGGCTTCACCCCTGGTCTCACTGCAAGTAAGTATCTCCTTTCATCTTTTCTTTCTCTTTCTGTCTCCTGTGAAGGTTCCCCCCTGGTATTTTGGGGTCCCCCCCTTCTGTTTCTCTCTGTGACACTCCTACACGAGTCACAAAATAAGCCTAGAGATTTCAAATAGGAATCCATACGGTCAAACATGTTTCTAACTCAGGGGCAGGCAATTATTTCGGGTGGAGGGCTGCTTAATAAGTTTTGGTGAGCTGTGAGGGCCACATGGGTAGCCTGGCCCCTTGACTGTTGCCCTGCCCCCTTGTTGCCATCTTGGGATGGGAAGTCTTACCCCTAACCTTTGTCACCAAAAGTCCCTCCTCTTGCTCCTCAGAAATAGTCTGGGAGGGGAGGGGGTGCAATCTTAGAATTAGAAAAAAAAAATCATACACTAAAAACTAAACACCTACTATAACATATTTTAATTTTATGATCAAAAATATTTTTGTCATAATTTGTGTTTGCATACTGTATATAGAGGCGATTGCATAATAACTCAAAATAAATTCTTAGTCTTGTATATTGTGGGGGGTGTATATGGTAGGGTGTGGATGTGTGTGGAGGGTTTGTGAGGGAGGGCATAGGGTATGTTGGAGGTTGTGGACATGTGGGGGGTTGTGGAGGCAGGGTGAGTGTGAGGGGAGTGTGGGTCTGTGGGGACCCCTGCACTCCCTCCATGGTGCAGCAGCAGCAGGCAGGGCGCTCAGGGTGCAGGTGCCTGGCAGGGCACAGCTTTGGCCAGCACTGCACATCACAGTGAGGGGCACAGCCTCCACTGGGCTGTCTATATCATGAGTGCTCCCCACCACTCACGCAGCCCCCACACTCTCAGGGCACCGAAGGAAAGCCCCAGGCACTGTTGCCAGCTGCCTTCCCCACCCCCCAGGAGAAGGTGCTTGGGGCTTCTTTCCTCTGCTGCACAGCCCCAGCATGGAAGGCAGCCGGCTCCAGCACCTGGGGCTTCCCTCCTGTGCCTGGCCTACGTATTTGTGGCAGGGAGCACTGTTTATACAGACCGTCTGACAGAGGCTGCGCCCCTCACTGTGATGTGCAGCACTGGGTGGAACTGTGCCCTGCCGGGTGCCTGCGCCCTGAGCCCCCACTGCCTGCTGCTGCTGCTGCCACCACCTACCAGGTCTGTGCGCCAAAGGGGTGTGTAGCTGGGGGGCGTTTCCCACACCCCCCCACCCAAGCACCACGCTGCTGCCAGCCCCATGCTCCGTGCTCCTGCCCAGCTGCAGCCCTGCCCCTGCTGCTTCCCTACCTGCTGCCCAGAGCCAGGAGGAGACCGGGAAAGCCAAGCACATCCGTGGGGGCTGCAGCAGCAGCCCTGCCCAGAAGCTGCCTACTGGCCAGGCTGCGCCCTTCCGCCCACAAGGGTACAAGTGAGGTGCAATAGGGCATATTTGGGGCTGTGTGTACACAGGTGCCTCATTCCCACCCTTGTGGGCGGAAGGGCTGGGTGAGGTGCAATTTGTTGTGGGGGCACTGCGGGCCAGATGAAAGTGCTTGGTAGTCCAGATGCGGCCTATGGGCCATATTTTGCCCACTCCAGTTCTAACGTCTGGTCTTTTTGAGTTACTTGGAACAGAAAAATTGCTGTTGTTTTTTGGTAGTCAAAAAAACAAGTGAAAGCTAGAGCTGCAATTTTCTGAGGGGTGCTTTGAGTCTAACAAGGGGTGTCTTGAGTCTAAAAGATGAAGAACCATTGATTTAGATGATAGAAATTTGTCTACTTTATCTACAACAGTTTAAATCTTCTCCAGCATTAATTATTTTATATGCTGTAACTGAGAACTGAATCCACTTTTAGAAACTGTACTTTAATAAAGTGTATGCAAAGGGACCATACACATTCTTGCTATGTTTTTGTTTCTACTTGAGAAATATGGGAAGTACAGTGAGAAGAATATTGATCTGATGTGTGTGTGTGTGTGTGTGTGTGTTTGTGTGTATGTATGTATATAAATAAAAAATAAAAATTGAATTAAGTTATTATTTCTAAAGTTTTTAACCATTTCTTTTTTTATAGATATATATACTTTGAAATTTTGAAATGTGCTCATGTGTCAGTGGGATCTTTTCTAAATTCTGTTACTTTTTCTTATGTGATTATAAAGACCATATAGTATAAAAAACCATTTAAGTAAATCAGCCCCCCACAAGTTCTAAGCCATGAGAGACCACAACTGTGTGATACTCTGATGAACATGTTGCAGAGAAGCAGTGTGACTAAGAGATTTAAAAAACCCCGAAATGCATACATAAAGTTCAATTTCAGGAACATTAATTAAAATGCAAGAACAGGACCAGTTGAATATTCAACTGATTCTTGAATACAGCTGAACTACATGGACACAAGTCAGGCTGGGAGTCCAAAGCTCTTTTTGGCAATACCCCAATATGCTATACAATATGGTCTTCTGGCACCATTATAGAGCAATACGAGGATGGCTCTAATTTATGTCCGGTAATTATAAGTACAAGGACTTCAAAAGAAGCAGAGTATTGATACTGTGTAGAGGCCTGGACAATATCCACTTCTTCTGTTTTCCAAGACTAAGAGAAAGGGACATAGAAGTTTCTATGCTGGCTCCATTTTATGGGATGACAAGCCACAAGCTTTGGCCAGACGGAACCAACTACAGATCTGAATTAGGTTGGCAGTGTGGCTACATTACATGATTTAGTCCAGAGTGTTCCAGTAACTAGTTCCTCCCTTCCAATTTTAGTTGGTTGAAATAGGCAATAGCAAGTGAGTTCTTCTTTCAAATTAATTACCAGAATGTTCAGGATTTGAAAGATCATTAAGTGAATCTTTGAATTAAACCTAGAAATAAATTAATTAAAATGTTATCGCAGAGACTTCAGTTACAGGGCTCAGAAGATGCTCGGCTACATTCTGCATAGCTGGTGGTCAGATTTGAAGGAGCTTTATTGTTACTTTTAAATGCTTTTACACATTACAGAAAATCTGTCTTTGACAAGGAATAAGTCTTTATCATGTGCAATCATCATGCATGCAAAATGTTGGAAAGAATGCTACAAAAGAACTATTGGGTCATTTGATACTAGAGATTTCTAAAATAAATATACTAATCTAGTCATGTTAGATGCTAGTGATAGTAAGGTTCATTTAGCAGATAAAGCCTAAGTAAAAATGAAGTACAAAAACTGCTGTTTATTCCATGTATTTCTTTTGGAAATGGTTCTGAATTTGTAGAAAGACTGCCAAATCCATTCTTTCTGTGGGCCTGCAATGGGTTTCCTCCTTGTATTGAAGTATAGCAATGGGCATGCATAAGAGTAAATATACATGCTGTCATAAAGACCATGGGGAAAATACCAGGAAGGAGCAGGATTTGTTTATTCAATACCAGGAAAATGTTACTTTTTCCATTTTCTTTACATAAATCATATCAGTGAAGCAAATAATTATGTATCTAATACATTTTCCCCTTACAGGAGCCTTTGAATCATTCATATGCTACAATATCTCAGTGTATCCTCTCTTTGAGAATAAAATAGGAGCTCCATATTCTGTACAAGCTTATTTTCAAGAAAAACGTATGTATATGAAACTACCAATACTACCTTCTGTTCTGCTCTGTTCTGTAGATTGCAGTAGCAGTTGAGCTCTGTGTTTAGGAGCTGCACTGCTTAATTGTGAATGGTATTAGAACTAGGTGTGAGACTCCTGATATTCCCAATTCAACCCTTGACTTGCTGTACATTTCTCAGTATGTTATTTAATGTAGGTTCTTTAATCTACAGTGTTCACTAACCTGCAGCAATGTTGTAAGGTTACATGATGTTTGTAAAGTGCTTTGAGATGTTTAGATGAACACTGACACAAATAATTTATTATAATTTATTTTATTATAGTAGAGACAAGTCAGTTCTTAAATATTGCATCACACTTAGATTACACACTTTAAAAGATATAACTGACTGAACTTTTTGTGTTACCCTTGCACTCAAAAGAGTAAAAGGTAAATTTCTACACACAGAATAAAATGGGTCATTAGAAAAGTTTGTGGGTTTGCTTTTTTCCCTTTTTCTATTTTTATATATTAATGAACAGTGTACATTCCTGTATATTTGAGGTTGTATGAAGGTATGTAGTCAGGACTTAGTTTGAATGCTTTTTGTTCGTTAACTTACACAATGCTCAGACAATAGTTATGATTGACAGAATAAGGGAAAGGACTAGATCCGTGTTCAAAGGACTTAAGCATACAGAACTTTTGCTTGTGCCATGCAGTAGGGGTGATGTTATATAATATGAGTAGGAAGTGTGGTCAAATAGGTTGAACTGGGACATGGCTAACCATGGAAAACCACAGACTTCGGCAGATCACACTATCCTGCTTTGAACTTCAGTTTTCCGTGGGTATCCTATTTCCTTACCTCTCAAGAATGTTGGGAGGATAAAATCCTTTAATAATTACAAATCACTCCAACACTGTAGTGCTAAGAATTATGTAAGTGTACAAAAGAGGGTAAAGATAGTATCTCTGGAAAGATGAGAGGAGCTGAGGGTTGGTACCAGATATTTGATAAACTTGGATAAATAAATAATAGCTCTTTCTTATATCACTGGTGTGCATGTCACATTACAGATTAGTAAAGCTGTGTCATTTTCAGTATTATATATATTTTAAATATACATGTTTATATTTTTTGCAGCTCCCACTGTTGGTCCTGAAACTAAAGCAGACAATCCAGGCAAAAATGAGGCTATAATAAAATGGAATGAGATTGATAAAATACACAAAAATGGCTTTATTAGAAACTATACAATATTTTATAAATCTGAAGGTGGAAAAGAATTAAGTAAGTATGTTTTTGTTAAATTGAAGATAAAGCTTCTCCACTTTGTGGTACCAGCTCACTGATTTATGACATTTATCACATGATGAACAGATCAGCACATGACTTCTGATTCTACTTAAACTGGTAGCAAATTCTGCAAGACAAAATTTAAAGTCTTTGTAAGATGAATTGGTGATTCAGAATCACTGATCTTGCTTTGCTACTCCCTATCAGTCTCTTCATGTTTATTTGCATTTAAGAGCTCAGTTGGGTGGAACGTTGTCCAGAGATAGCTCAAAGACCACTTGTTTGAAAGCCAGGGTTGACTGTTTCACACCTCCAACACAATGGAACTCTGTACAGTAAGGGTAAAGTTTCTGTATTGCTCATGTGGAGCTCTGTGAGTTGCTGTGGATAAGCAGCTTACTGTGCTAAGTTGGCTCAGGTATCTGTGCTAGGTTTCTCAACCTGGTCTACTGAAGACATTCACAGATCTTACCAGCTGTCACGCCAAGTGCAAGGCAAAGTTTTTTCAGCTTTTCTTCTGTTAGCAATATGCATAGCCACATATATGGCTAACAAAACACAACTGAAACAACAGTCCTGCTGCACACACTTCCCCCCATTAACAAGAATATAAGAGAACAAACAATGGGTGGCAGTTACAAATCATGTTGCTGGAAGGCACTTGGGCATTTACATAGGTAGTCTGATCTCTAAAAATGAATGGGATGATCATCATATTTTCTTTACTGATGCTCATTGCTCATATCTGTTGCTACAACACCTAGATGTTGATGGCAGGTGATACCTTTTTAAAGTTAAACCTGACAATGGAGTATTCCAGTTAATCACATAGGACCTGTGTGTGCATAGGAACATAGGACTGTAAGTGCCCAACAATTCTCTGTGACTGTTATCTCTGAGTGCTGGGTAGTGGTTAAAATAGCCTGGCAACCTCAAGAGTGTCAATGACTTTCTACAGAAGATCACCATGAGGGTACCTAGGAGTGGAGCCCTGATAGTTGGACAAATGGATGAGCTGCGCTCCAGCAGCTTGTCGCCAAGCTAGTTCCAAACATACTGGCACCTACCTTTCTATTGAAGTAGACCAGCAAGGCTGAGAGGGAGACACTGGTGTGTGGGCAGCAAAGTGTCTCCATATACACTGCCCAAGCAAGGATTATATTCACCAAGCTGATGTCTCATTTGGCGTAACTCTTTTGTCTTGTGAGACAGACAGATGCCTACTACTAATTGACAGGGGTATAGGTTGTACCCATGTTGGTCTAAGGACGTAGGCAAACAAGGTTCTTTGGATAAATCCGATATCTTTTATTAGACCAACTCAAATAGTTGGAAAAATTCTTCTTAGCAAGCTTTCGGGTATAAATATGCTTCATCTGGGTGAGGAAGCATCTGGCTTCTCTACTATTCATTGCATCCAAGAAGAGCACACACCAACTGCAGATGCTTCCTCAGCCTGACAAAGGTTGTCTATACCCGAAATTCTTGCAAAGAAGAATTTTTCCAATGATTTGAGTTGATCTAATAAAAGATATCAGATTTAGCCAAAGAACCCTGTCTACTACTAAGTGACCAACTCAGTCAATGAGTCCAACTTTTATTGGCTCCATATTAACTTCACTGAAACTAATCAGTTGTTTATATAATAACCATATCTAAAATATATGCATTAAAATGTGGATAAAGTTATTTTATTTTTTCCAAGAATTTTCTCATCTCTTTCTGTGTGTGGGGGGGGACGCTTAATTCCTTTGGCTTCGGTGGTTCCATTTACCACAGTTGTGTTTGTTCCTGACTAAACTGACCTGAATGGCTGACATAGTAGTAACAATAAGGAACAATGATAATGTTCCAGATCCACAAAAATCTTATTCATCTTATCTGATTCATAGTGATAGTGGTGAAAAGTAGGGATGTGATGACTGAAGCATTTTTTTCAGATTGTATGACAGCTCATGAGCTACAGCAGTGGGGGCAGCTTTTTGGCATGTATACCACAAATTAGTCCTGCCCTGTCATCAAGTGCCACTCCAAATCGCCTTCCCATGCCTGATTTGCTGTTCTGTTTTCTGCTCCCTGCCCTATCTGCCACGGTGCTGCCTGTCCTCTCACCAATCTGCCAAATGCCACACACAGAGGCTGGCCATGGCACTTGTTGCACCTGGGCAAGTTGACCACCCTTGTGTTAGGGAAAGCACGTTTGGCAGCATATGTACTTAGATAATTGTAAAGAGTCAACAGTTTAGGATTGTTAATTTAGTCATTATTATTTTACAATTATTTGCTGCTTTTCTTTGATGTATAAATATTTCTTTCCCCTATCATTCATCCTGGATGCAACGTCAGGGTCATTAGAGGAACCTGTAAGACAAAAATAAGGGTTAAAGAGTAGCTGGAGTGTATTGCAGATGCATAGAATCCCTATAGATTCTTGAGAACAGTGCATCTTCTGAGGGATTAGATCTGTTTCTGAAAGGTTGACTACTCCAGATATTCAGATTCTGGAATAATGTCCTGGAAGTTTTGCAAGTTAGATCTTTTTTACTATGAAAAAGGGGGTTTCTCAAATAGGGCAATGAAGTAGCCTAGTATGATCATTTACTTATTCTAGATACAGTTATAGATTTATTACAGGTGCTCTTTCAATATTATTGATACTCCATTAAAGGTACTCTTTATAGAAATCAAAATAGGATTTTCTCCAGTGAAGAATCTGATCTTAATGATGAAATGTTTTTTTAAATCAACAAATCTGTTGCTGAGGAACTTAAAAATTCTGGCCAGCCAAATCTTCAGTAATTAATGTGATATTAATACGGAATTGTTGTGAGCTTATTGCTTGAGTCTTATAGTTACGCTATACCAGCTAAATAGGAAATGCTATTACTAGAATTATAAATGTCTGTTGGCATCAGTCAGATATAGAAGTAAGCAACTGGGTCAGTCTTTTGCAGCATTTACCATGGGAAAAAGTTGTGCTCCTAAATGAGACACACGCTTATCTTCAAGCTTTCAAGAATGTATTGTAAGTACAAGAGCAAATGGCACCAAGTCCCTTCTGTGTAAAACATAAGACTGCAGTTTCAATATGAGTGCTTCATTATTAAAAGAAATCCCCCTTCTGAAGTTTACTGGCACAGTGGTAGTTGCCAGTATAATCCCAGCTTCCTGAGGGTATTGCGATTATTTACACTGTGATCACTATTACAAGTAAATAAACTGTAGCAATTTATCTTACGTGCTCTGACTATAGCTAGCAAGGATCATTTGGGGTTGATAACTTTTATTGGACCAAATGTATAGTTGGGATAAAATTGATCAAGATTTTAAAGCTCGTCTCTCGCGGCAGTTCCTGGACTATCACAGCTACATCAATGTAACACTCTATAGATAGTTCATGAAAGAAACTAGAGTAAACTGCAAAAAAACTGTTTCTCCAAACAGTTGTCCCATTATTATTATCTCATTTGACTTTGAGTATGGAGAGATGACCATATTATACTGAATTAAAAAGGGGTAGGGGGAGCCTACTGTGCATCATCCATACTACAAGAACTGGTTCATGCACCTGATCCTATCCCACAGTCAGTGGAAGCTAACCTGGGAAGCAGATGCCTGTTTCATTCAGGATATGTGGGAATGGCAGGTCCAGTGGCAGAGTGCACACAAAAACAGTTACGTAGAAAAAACCCGATAGAATCATAGGGCTGGAAGGGACCCCGAAGGATCATCGGGTCCAGCCCCCTGCATGAGCAGGAAAGACATCTGGGGTCAGGTGGCCCCAGCCAGGTGACTGCCCAGTCTTCTCTTGAAAACCTCTAGGGTAGGTGATTGCACCACCTCTGAGGGGAGCTCATTCCACAGTCTGGAGACCTTAGTTGTGAATAAGTTTTTCCTAATGTTCAGCCTGAAACTATCTTCCAGGAGTTTGTGGCCATTGTTTCTAGTTTTTCCTCACGGCGCCCTGGTGAACAGTTGTCCACCGAGCTCCTGATATAGCAGTAAGCCACAATCGGGTCCCCTCTCAGCCTTCTTTCTTTAGGCTGAAGAGTCCAAGATCCCTCAGCCTCTCCTCATAAGGTTTGCCATGCAAATCTCTGATCATACGGGTGGCCCTTCTCTGGACCCTCTCGAGCTTATAGCACGTCCTTGTTGAAATGTGGCACCCAAAACTGGACACAATACTCCAGCTGTGGCCGCAACAATGTTGAGTAAAGTGGGATGATTTAAATACTAAATGCCTTTTTTGGTGTGTGTCAGCACTTGCATGTATGTTGCCCAGAAAACACCTACATGGTACATGTAATGATGGCATGTATGTAGGTGGTAATTTTTCTTTTCAGTCTATCTTGGATTGTTCTGAACTGATGTGTCTGTCTTTTATGCTGTCTTTTTAGTTTGACCATAAAAGCTAGGACCTACAACTTGTGATGATAAAGATCTCATTGCTCTTTTATTATGAAGAAAGTATCATCCATACTTTTTACATTTTGGCTATCTAAACTTTCTTGTACTTTTCAGTTGACCATAAAATGATTCACTTTGTGTCCTAAATTGTTATATGGCATTGTGCTATATTCAACAATTTCTTTGTTCTGCCCCAAATGACATCTTTGGTTATTTTGTATTTCAACAAGTCTGTAAAACTTTTGGATTTTTTCAATATAAATGGCCCTATGTAAACATAAAATAATAATATTTAACACTTATTTCTGTTTAATTAGTATTTTTGTGTGTTTATTTATTTACTTATTTATATTTAATTTATTTTTTTTTCATGTCTGTCTTTCCCTGAAAAGATAAAACTGTGAACTGTAATGTTCTGCAGTACAAACTGAGCTCCCTGGAAGCAAACACGCAATATACTGCTTATGTGAATGCAGCCAACAGTGCTGGTGGAAAAAATGGAAACACCGTAACTTTCAAAACTTCAAAATTTAGTAAGTGATGTTGGAGGTTAAATCATGCTGCACTGATCGTGTTTTTGGGGGGTAAGAGATGCAGATCAAAATCCTGTTGCCTTTCCAAGGTACTGAAGTGCGATGCTGTTCCATCCTGCTCAAGTCCTTGAACAATCACTAACACCAAAGGCAGATGGGCCCTTCTCCTCCTTCTCACTGCTTTTTGTGACTGAGGCTATGTGCAAACATTTATTTGTATCACTACAAGAATAAAGCACCATGGGGTGTGCACACATGCACAACCCCCTGGCTGGAGTGCTACAAAGTGACTTCAGGGGTGCATTGTCCAGCTAGCATGCTTTCTAGCTTCTTTCTTTCCCCCACCCCCATGGGATCCTGTGAGTTTGGCAGCTGCAGTAATAAAGTGGTGGCAGCAGTAGCTGAAGGCAGCCTCCCTGCTGCTGCAGCCAGTCTGAGTGCGCTAGCTCTTGCTGATGTCCTGTCAGTGTTTGTGGCAGTGGCAGTTCTTCCTGGTGCAGCCAGCATCCTGGGAGCACTGGCAAGAGACATACATCTCTGGTGTTGGTGATGGAGGCAGCTGTTCCCACTGCCAGCACCACCAGCTGTTGCCAGTGCTTCCAGCTGCAGCAAGAGCAGCAGGGTCCCAGCAGCATTTCAAGATGGCTCGCCACCTCTGGTCATGTTATCAGAGTGCTAGCTGCTTTCCCCCTCTCCCTTTGGAGCAGGGAAGGGATAGCAGAGGATTGTGGAATGCTGGGGATCTGAGAGACCCTGTGTAGTGGTAGATATAAGAGGAGACTAGACAAGCACCTAGCTGGGGTAATCTGACCCCAGTGCTCTTTCCTGCCCAGGGTAGGGGGTCAGATGATCTACTGAGTTCCCTTTCAACCCAAACATCTATGAAATCTATATAACTGTCCATATATTACATGTAGGACTACTGAGATCTCCTTTGGAAGATAGTTTCATAGTTGTTAGGGGCTGAAAGGGACCTTATAGATCATCGGGTCCAGTCTCCCTGTACTTGGACAGGAAAGACTGCTGGGATCAGGTGACCCCAGCAAGGTGGGCATCAAGACACTTTTTGAAGTTCGCCAGGGTGGGTTACTGTATCACCTGTGGGGGGAGCCTATACCAAACCCTTGGCACTCAACTTGAAAAGAAGTTTTTCCTTATATGTAGCCTGAAGCAATCTTCAATCAGCTTGTGCCCATTATTTCTTGTTGTCCCCTGGGGGGCCTTGCTGAAAAGATGCTCCCCTAGGCCCTGATTTATGCCCTTGACGTACTTATAGACTGCCACTAAGTCCCCTCTGAGTCTTCTCTTCTCCAGACTGAACAGTCCCAAGTCTTTCTGAATGTTTCTGTTTGTTTCTGTGGTGGATCCACCATTTTTGTGGTGCTACAAATGCCATGACTATCTGGACATCCACTTCTTGTAACATTACAAATGTGTGTCCATAGCGTGAGCCTTCAGACTAAAATGAAGGTGCATTATGTATCTGGTACATTAATGAATTGAACAGGGTGAAATAGGACCGTACTTTGGTACTTAAGTAAGTACCACTTGGATACCATACAGGTAAAATAGGGTTTGAGCCACAGGTTTTTCATGTTGCCACTTGTTAGGACAATCCTAGCTTCTTCTGAATGTTTGAGCAAAATGAAGGAGAATAGTTAGAAGTAATTGAATTTGACTCAATGCCTTGGAAGACATTGCAGCCCAAAACTACATGGATTAAGATTTTAACAGTTGACTGCTGCTCCCCCATAGGTCTCTGCTGAAGCCGATGGCTCTTTGTGGTCAAAGTAGTAAGTTTCTATTCTGTCAGTTACAGGATCAGGGCTTAATGTTTTACCAGAAAAGATCTGCCTTAGAAATTGGGCTCAAATAAATGTGTATTGTGATGTTTTATTGTCTCTCTGCCCATATAAACAATTTACTGTAAGCATGACACATTTTCCTTTAAATTAAACTTGGCTAGCAAGTTACTCAACACACAATTGTGGCCTTTGGGAAATAACCTTGTATCTTTGTTTTCTTACTATCATTGTCTTCCTCTCCCTTGGGATGGCTACAAGTCAGAAATTCAGAGTTGTTCTGTTAAGATTTCAAAATGAAAGAAGCAATGTAGAAAACTATTTCCTCAGTTCTGTTTCGTTTCTTGGCACGTCTATAATGGAGTAACCACGAAGTAATGTAGGGATGTATAAGTTAGCTTTAAACTAGCTAGCTCATGTACTAACAGCAGTCTGGATATGGCATAACTTTGTCTGCCTGTAAATTAGTAACTATATTGCTACCCAAAAAGCAGACTGATTTATAACATGCTGAGGTTTATTCTGCTGTGACTAGATTGCTTTCTGGTATCCAAATTAGATACCATAGTTCATATATCTCAACCCTACACTGCAGTCATTAGTAGGACTACACTGTAAATGTATCTTAAAATATGCCTCCTCTGCATGATTTACCATACATTTTATACACTTCAAAGAGGTGGTGCTGGGGTATGATACTGCTGTGGCTAAGGTATTTTGCTAGGGCTCCAGATGAATGTGGGCAAACCTTGCTCTGGACTTGTACTGAAGGTTGTACTGTGTTGACCCAGTGGTGGGTTGATTCAGTCTGGAGAGTTAAGGCTATGCTGGATACAGTGTTAGGTATATCAGTTTCTGCGGGTACCATTGGTACAAGAACTTCTACCATGTTAGTCTGATGGATCAGAGATGGTAAAGAAACAGCTATTGTAATAAAGTAGCAGCTAAAATCAGAAGCAGCTGTTCTGAGATCCACATAAAGCCCCATCACATACTGTTACACAGCTGGATACAATAACCAGATTAATTTGGCAAAGATGAAATAACAAAAGCCCTTTCAAATTATGCTAGCAAGTGACTCTGAAATTATAGACTAAAATTGAAAACGAGCTCTTTGGTGGAATATATACAGAAATGTTTCACCATTTGTTCTTTCTTTCAAGATAAGGAAGACCTACTTTATATATTTATATCACTTGGATTATGTATGCTGTTCTTACTGTTGCTGGGAATAATATGTACTCTAAAAAAACAAACGTGAGTAATTTCTCTAAATTTTCAATGGGGAAAAAAGTCAATTTTAATGTGTGAAAGGTTAATTTTTAGTTAAAGAATTCTTGGTTGTTGGTTTCAAGCAAATATGGTATTAAGAACATTTCTCAGTTTGATTAAGTTAATATATCAAAATTCAGATTCTTATGCAATCCATCTATTTCGTCATATAGTTGTAAAAACAAATACTATTTATAGAAAATGTGGTAGACCAGAATAAAAGTATAAGAAATGGAACAACTTATTGCCTATCTCAGTTAAAGCAGTTGATTGTTTGAGGAAGGATTATGGCATGAACCAATCAAAAAACCTTTTCTGTGACTTTTAAAAAATAACATCTATTATGCAATACATACATTACAAAACAATATATTACAAGCAAACCCAGCCCATAAGCTGAACTTTGTAAAGTCAGGCATTTAGAAAGGTTGTATCTTACTAGTTTCTGAGAGGGCTGAGTTAAATTTACAAGGCCACTTGAATTCTGGCCTTTCCTAACCCTTGAGTGCTTGATTTTGTGTAATGGCCTGTGAGTTTAAAAAAGCAATTGACATAATCAGAAGTTTCACCATGTAGAAGAAAACCTATGGCCCCAGAACTTTTAGATTCATTACATACCTCCGCCTCTTGGAGTAAATAAATTTGTCAGATGGTACCCAGATACGTTCTTAGTGCAGAGGAGATAAGACTCGAGTATACTGGGTCCTATTCCAGGCTCCAGAAGCAAGTGTGCTTTACTGGGTACATTTTTGCCTGTTCTCTCACTGACCCATTCTGACTCAACCTCTGCAATTTGACTTTGACCCAGTTCCCTCTTTTTATGGCCTGGGGGCATACTCAAAGAGGACAGAATCTTTGGACATATTTAGCTGCTATACCCTTTGGATGTGATTCACTGAGGAACAAAGCTTCTTAAAATGTGTCTTGGATAAAACATGGGCACCTAAGCCTGAGAGAGTGCTTCACAGAGACTCTGCCTATTTCACATAGTCATATGAAAACCCTCAGGAATCTGAGTTTTCTGGTGACTTTGACACCATCTAAGTTGTACTCTGAGTCCCTCAGAGATTTGCAAACTAGGCAGTTCTGTACTGGGGCCCTCAGACAGGCCCAATACGGTAGATGTACTCTAAGTGCACTTAATACAAACTGGTGGCATATTGTTTGCATCCACAGTTACTTTTATTCAGAAACGTAAGGGGAGGAAGTGGTGGTACAGGTTTCCCTTGCTTTATGCTGTACATGCATTCCTGAAAAATAGTGCAGAACTCGAATTTTTATAAAGGGAACCCACTTTACGATGTAATAAATAGGGATATGTTCCAAGACGCCAACTGTACTGACCCCCAGACCCATTTTACCACTTTTACAAGACAATTTTGGTACTCACCAACAGCAGACAGTACACACAAGCACAGGGCACTATCATAATGGGGATGGCAACTACAGAAACACGTGCTGCAGACAATGAATGAGGAGCACAGATCCACACAGGAGACTATATTTTGGTGCGTGTCACTCCCACAATGGACTGCACAAAGCAGCTGACTGCGGGCTTCCACCACACCGATCCCATAAGAGTGAATTTACCTTGCATATAACACATTTTTGGTATAAAAAGGGTCATTGCATAAGACCGAATTTGCACATACAGAACCCACATAAATCAAGGGAAATCTGTACATTTTGCAGAGTAGACTATCAGTAACAGCACTTCCCAAGGAAGTGGGAGTCCTGGGTTTGACTCCCACTGTAGTCTTCAGGGGCTCTAATCCACAGCTTTTTGAGGTCAGAGGGAAGCTAGCAAGGAGTCTGACTGCAGCCAAGTGAGGAGGGCGCTGCTGTACGTATCTAGGAGCTTCTAGTATTTCAGATCCTTATCTTATGCACTGCTATGATAAATGCTCCTCTGACAAATTACAATTTTCAAATCTTTTTCTGACTACCACAGATTTCTGGGATTTGATTTGGAGATGCCATCTTGAATGCAATTAATCTTTTACATAAATGATGCTGTAGTCAGAAACACCCAAGGGCTTGTCTTCGTTGCAGAATTAAATTGAGATACAACTTATATGCTGTCCCTACCTTGAGTTACATCTACACAAAACTTCTTGAACTGGTCTTGGTCAGCAAGGGGTGCTTGTACAAATGACAGGGGCTTAGTCCCTAGGTTTTATTCTGTGGCCTCTAAATTGAAATAGTGGGGGTGCCGCCACTGTGGAGGGAAGAACCGGGGCCCCCTGCAGCTCAGGGCCCACTTTGGTCCACCGGCAGCTTGCCCCCAAGGTGCAGGAGAGGTGGGCAAGCTCTGCCAAAAAAAAAAAAAAGGATCGGGGCCCTCACTGCTTCTGCTTTCAGCAGGCTTTTGCAGCTGGCAGGATGCCTGGGGCTGCCCAGGAATGGACTGGCTTGCCCCTGTGGCGGCACAGGAAGGTGGCAGGAGTGTGGCTGGCTTGCTGGTGGCCAGAGAAGGTGATGGGGATGTGGTATGGGGCTGTCCGGGTGGGCTGCTAGCTTTCCTGAGCCTGCCTGGGTTTCCAGCATCCTGTGCACCATCCCCACCATCTTCTCTGGCTGCCAGCATACCCAGCTGCCCTCTTGTTGCCTCCCCATGCTGTCTCACGGGCAAGCTGGGCGTGCTGGTAGCCGGAGAAGGCAGCGGGGATGGTGCATGGGGCACTGGAAGCCTGGGCGGGCT
Organism: Alligator sinensis; assembly: GCF_000455745.1. Classification (NCBI taxonomy): domain Eukaryota; kingdom Metazoa; phylum Chordata; order Crocodylia; family Alligatoridae; genus Alligator; species Alligator sinensis. The sequence continues at coordinate 250,920 of NW_005841985.1, forward strand.
TGGGGAAGCTAGCAACCCGCCCAGGTGGCCCCGCACCCTGTGCACCATCCCCACTGCCTTCTCCGGCTGCCAGCAAACCCAGCCGCCCTGCTGCCATCTTCCCGCACTGCCCTGGCGCAAGCCAGACCATTCCTGGTTGGCCCCAGGCCTCCTGCCAGCTGCAGGGGTCTGCTGAAAGTAGAAGTACTGGGGGGCCCAATCTTTTTTTTTCTGCAGAGTCTGCCTGCCTCTCCTGCAGCTGGGGGGCAATCTGACAGCTGCATCATTGCAATTTGCAATGTTGCAAACTAAACTACATCCAGATGTAATTTAGTTTGCAATGATGTGAACTCATCTAAAACCCCAAAAACTGGCACAAGTGTATTGTGTGACACCATTAAGCCACACAAGTAACATTTTTGTCATGTGTACATGTTGATGACCATCATGTGTACAAGCTCCCATGGAGTGCTGGCTTCTGCTTGAGTTACTACGTCATCAGCTGTTAATATAACAGCTCTGCACAGTTCAGGAAGTATTTTATAGTGTGATCAGGGAGTATTTTATAGTGGGTATGTCTACACGAGACATTTAGCTGCCTAATTAGATCCACAGTAAACATCTCTGTCTACATGTGTGCCCTATTAGAGTGCATGAAACTAATAAATTCCTGAGCAGGCTAGTAAATTTCAAGTAAATTTAAAGGCAATTCCAAATTTAAAGGCAATTCCTGCAATTACATATAAAAGTGTGCAAAAAGCCACTTTAAAGCATTTACGAAGCTAGTTTGAGTTATTTATTAACTGTTTTTGTTACTATTATTATTCAAGATAAACGATAGCAAAGAGTACAAGTTCTGACCTGGAACCTGCCAATATCCAGAGATGCAGATAACTTGTCATGTTAATAGACTCATTAAAATCCTACGAGTAAAATTAAAACACATGTTTTAAGTATTTCCAGGATCAAGCCTTAGCTTCTTAAGAATGTGACAAATTCAAAAAATGAGAATGCAATAGACATGATGTAAGTTATGTATTACCAGGTGTGTTATAGGCACGGACTGCAGTGCCACCTATTATTAAGGATGCCTGATATTCCCCATTTTAAGAGCCTCTTTTCAGTTGCTTACAAACATGCTGATTATTAATCCCTTTTAGGATTAAAAACATGTTTACCGTAAACTGATTTTAAAAAAATGTCTTCATTTACACTTGTAAATTTAAATTTAAAATTACAGTTGTAAATATAAGTACTAGCCTGCTCTGGAGGCTTTTTGTGCACAGCGGTGCACGGGCAAACACTGTCAGCTGGCTGGAGCTCGAGGGTTTTTCAGTGTGGGGGCTGTCTGCTGGCCCTGAAGCACCCTCATGCCCCAGCCAGCCCCGCTGCAGCACATTGAGCCTGGTCAGAGCAGCCCTGTGCCGCTGTAAGCGAGGGCTGCTCTAACTGGATTGAATGTGCTGCACACAAATAAACTCTGGAGTAATACACTCTGGAGTTTTTTGCTCTCAGGTGCACATTCAAAGGCTGTGCCTGGGAGCAATAAACTCTGGTGCAATAAGCTCTGGAGTTTATTAGCACACATCGGCCCCATCCAGAAGAGCAGGGGTGTGCACTTGCAGCAGCACAAATAGTAGTAGTACAAATTTGTGCTGTTACTTTGTGCTGCAGTGCTTTTCCCTGCACATGTGCTTTGTTGAGGTAGAAATTGTCCCTCTTTGGGCAAACGGCCCATGCCCAGCTCCTTCTGGCTCCTAGCTGGGTTTCGTATGCTGTAGGGAGGGCTGGCTGGGGCACAGGGTGCCTCAGCACAAGGCTAGCTGGCAGGTAGCCCATGCGCTGAGGCACCCTGAGTCCCAGCCAGCCAGGGAGTGGCACATGGCGACAGGAGAGCAGGCAGCCCTGGACTGTGGAGCCCCTGTGCTGAGGCACACATGCCCTGGCCAGCACAGCTGGTTGTCCTGGGCAGAGAGCTTGTGTTGTGGCACGTGGAGAAAGGAGCATCCAGCCCAGGGCTGCCTGCTCTCCCATCTCAAGGCACACTGTGCCCCAGCCAGCTGTAGGGTATGCCCAGCTGCCCACAGAGTGGCAGGCTGGGGCACAGTGTGCCTTAGTGCAGGGGCTCTATGTGCTACTCTGTGGTTTGCTGGGGCACAGGGTGCCTGGGACTTCCTGCTCCCCTGTCTCCACATTTGTCTGGGCACATGCTACTTTCACATGCTTTGGCCTGCTTTTTTATCAGGGTTTGTTTTTTGTTTGTTTGTTTGTTTTTTTTGCTATTGAGAAATCCCATTTTTTTGCTGCTACACTGCATATTAATAGTGTGGTGCATGGTTTAACGTGCAAGGCATCTGGTTTGTGGTGCCACAAACTATGTGCCTGCATGTGTGGATGCAGCCATTGCACGTGTGGATGTGCTCACTCTAACTAGAATCGGTGTGGATAACTAGAGGTAACTGAACTGAAAAAATAGCCTAATGCAGGAGTTGGCAACCTATGACCAGTGGTGGGCTAAATAAGTGGAGCTCAGTCTAAGTTGGGCCACCAGCTATGACACGATGAATATGTCTACATGTGCAATAAACTCTGGAGTTTATTGCTTTATTGCTCCAGAGTGTAGATGACAAGATATTTATTGTACAGCTAATTAGTCTACTGCAGAGTAAACATCTCATGTAGACGTTGCCCAGTCACTGCTAATTTGCCCTGTTGCTGAATGACACCATTTTCCCTTGCCATGTGCCACCACATGATTCCCCATGCCACAGATTCCCCTGCTGCCAAAATGCAATCAAATAGCCCTGCTGCTGAACAGTACTGCTGTCCTGACTTCACAGGCTGGATACAATACCTTTGATGGTTGAATCCAGCCCAGCAGATGGTTGCAGATGGCCGACCCCTGGCCTAATACAGCACTCAAACAGCCTTGATTATAAGCCTAATGTAGGCAAAACTAAAGGTTTGTAGTTTTTTAGCTTAAGCAGTTACAGTTGCAGCTCTCATTTCACTGTTTAATTATAACCACTGGTTTTGGAGAAGGCATTTCCTTGTTTTTTGACTATTTTTTCCCTAGCCCTAGTTTTTTATTTGACATCCGATACAAACAGTAAATAAGAATTGGCTTGAAGAAATGCAATTCCACTTATTAAAATGATTATATTTATGGTCCTTTGATAAATATTTGCTATTCTATACTTAATTGATTTATTTCCCAGTATTTCTTTGGTGTTCACAATTTTAGTAATCTAATTTGTACCTCAAATGACCACTTTCTGTTTCTTACTTGCAGGTTGAAAAGGGTTTGTTGGCCTGATGTACCAAATCCTGCAGAGAGCATTGTGGTAGGGTCGGAGGATGTATTTATGGTAATATCTTATGTCTATTTAATAATACAAATGTATGATATGATTAATTTCTTGATAAACAATTGAAGTACAACAGATCTCTTGGGCTACACTGGTAATTAAAATTATGTTTCACTAAGGTTGAATTGACTGGATGACAGTTCACCTTTATCTCATAGACACCTTCATTGGACTCTAAATTTGGTACTTTAAAACAGCACAATAATTACACTGTTGAAGTACATCTTGAATAATTACATTATTGAAGTACAAGACGTCTGTCTGTCTGTCTTGCTAAATAGACTAGAGAACTCTAGAGTAATGCATACATGGTCAGTAGAGTGCCACGTCTCTTAGAGATTATGTCCTAAAATATGAATCAGAGTAGGGTGCTTATATTATTTATTAAACATGTTTTTACAAGACAAAATTATATCATATAGAAGGAAACAACCATACTGGTAAAACTGTCAGATGACAGACCAATATGAAAAACATCCTGGCCTGACCACTGCCATAACAGATGCTGAGTGTACAGAAAGCTGTGTGTTCTCCTTGTACTCTTTCACAAGCATGTGTCTATGTTACCCTTTGGCAGTGCCTGGACTGCAGGCCATTTGAGGGCATTACGCTACTTCCAATTTAGAAGGTAGCCTATGTAGAACAGCACAGTATGTTGAGGGCACCCTGCCTGGCATGGTCAGCCTGTGGGCTAGATACGGCTTTAGTTTTCCCTTAAGTTTTTCCAGTCATTCTTCTTTGCCTTCCTGTGTAGGGCTAACATACAGGGTTTGTGAGTCCATGGATTACAATTCTGATGTATTCATTTCAATCCATATAAACATTTACTGTAAGGATTTGAGGAAATGAAATGCTATAAACAAATAACTTCCTGGGATTTATAAATACAACAGGGTTTGCCTTTGCTAATGAAGATTGAGTTTAGATTGAGCTTAGCCAGCACAATCTTGCTAAATCCAACCTAAATGCAATATTTTCCCCCAGTGTATCTGCACAGTAACGTCATTAGTTCAATTTGAGGTGGTTGAATTCTAACCATGGGATTTTACCTTGTTTATATACCATGACAAGTATATTAGCTAAACTCAAATTAAACTTGACCATTTTGCCCAGTCAGGAAATATCTATAGTGCTTATAGGCATGGCTAATAATTAAGGACAGATTGGGGACTGACTGGCTAAGCAGCCAGTCAGAAAAGGATCTGGGGGTTACAGTGGACAATAAGATGAATAGGAGCCAACAATGTGCCCTAATTGCCAAGAAAGCTAATGGCTTCCAAGGCTGCATTAGTAAGAGCGTTGCCAGCAGATTTAGGGAAGTGATTATTTCCCTCTCTTCAGCACTGGTGAGGCTACATCTGAAGTATTGTGTCCAGTTTTGGGTTCCCCAGTACAGAAAGGATGTAGACAAATTGGAGAGAACCCAGCAGAGGGCACTGAAAATGGTTGGGGGCTGGGATACATGATTTATGAGCAGAGGCTGAGGGAAGTGGGCTTCTTTAGTCTGGAGAAGAAAAGAATGAGAGGAGATTTAATAGCCACCTTCAACTGCCTGAAGGGTGGTTCCAAAGAGGATGGAGCTGGGCTGTTCTCAATGGTGGCAGATGACAAAACAAGGAGCAGTGGTCTCCAGTTGCAGCAACAGAAGTTTAGGTTACATATTAGGAAAAACTTTCTCACTAGGAAGGTAAAGCCCTGGAACAGGTTACCCAGAGAGGTTGTGGAATTTCCATCCTTCGAGGTTTTTAAGATCCAGATGCACAAAGCCTTGGCTGGGTTGATATAGCTGGGGATGGTCCTGCTTTGAGCCGGAGGTTGGACTAGATGACCTCTTGTGGTCCCTTCAAATCCTAATTTTCTATGGTTCTATGAATTTTTACCATTCTATGGTTCATCAGATTTTCACCCTTTTATTTGACTGTTAAAAGCTCATTGTGTTTGCTTCAATTCAGTCACAAAATTTCCAGAAGAGAGACACTTCAGCAGTTACTGTGCAAATGCACTGAGAAAAATGTTGCATTTAGATGGGATTTAGAGCAACTATACTGGCTAAGTCCAGCCTAAATTCAGCCTTCATTAGTTAAACAAACTCCCTTCCATGTATAACTCCAAGGAAGCTGTTTGCCTATGGCAAATTGGTATCAATTTGTTTGTTTTCCATTTGAAAAATACCAAACTTAAAGAAAATAGTTAACTGAAAATCTTGATATGGAGTCAATAAGAGACAAAGATGTAGCCACACAGTTCCATTTTTAGAGTGCAAGTGTATATCAACAGTAATGAATATCTAAGTTTCATTAACTGAGTTCTTAAATGTGAAGACTTAGAGTTGTTCAGGTGTTGATTTTTAAATAGCTTTTTGTCATTTATCTTTCTTTGTACTGGCATACGTTTCAAGTCTTTCTTTTTAAACTGACAGTGTAATTCATTGCTGAAGCAAGGACAGTCTGAGGATGGAACAGTAGGCTCCGAAAACATCAGTGTTTTGGAGCCAGGCATGCCTCATGAAAATCAAACTGAATTATTACTAATTAAACATGAAAATTATGAATCTGACCATACAGATACTTGTGCAAAGGATGTGCCAAATGATCACAAAAAGGAATTGTGTAATAAAGAACATGAAGTTGTAAAATCGTTCTCACCATCACTGCCATACATAGTTACTGAACAAGACTTCAGGAGTCAAATGCTTTCAGCTGTGAAACCTAACAGGAAAATTTACCCTGTAGAAAAATTGGAAGAGGATTTTTCCAAGCCCCAGTTCTCTCCTGTCCAAAATTCAAGTTCCAAAGACAATGAAAATGAAGATGGAGAATGCACAGATATCAAAGAAGCTGCTACATTCAACCCATACCTGAAAAATTCTATTAATACAAGGGAATTTATTGTTCCTGAAAACTTGCCAGACCGTAACAAGAATGAATCCAGAACTCAATCAACAGCCCCTTTTCAAAAAAACACTGCAGGACAGTCATATGTGACACTGGATATGTTTGGGCTGACCATAGCTCATTAGTACATTCTTGGACCTAGAAATGTTATTTTTGAAAGTCATCGTGAGATGATGCTGTGCTGCCCAGCTGATCTGCTTTCTCTTGGGATTATTGTCTTCTACACATACATGCATTGAAACTCAGTTGGTATCACTTAATCTAGCCAAAGACTCCCAGTTTGTTTGAATGACTATGAAACAATTTTTACACCTGATTTTCTAGTCAGGCTTGAAAAGACTGTTTTCTTTAAGGCATGGTCATAAAAAATTCAAACCAGTTGTGAGACAGTGCAGTCTCATTTTTTTCCACTTAATTCCTCTTAATCTTCTCCTTTTGGCTTATCAAAACTATCTGATCAAGCCAACCAGCTGTGTAAATAAAACACTGATTTCGCTCCAGACTGTTCCTTTCCACGGCTGACCAATGGGCAGTGTATGCTTGCTCAACGATTGAAAACACTTCCTTTCCTCTTAAAGCTAGAAGGAGTGGGGCTACTTTCCCTTTCTTCCTTCCCTCAATTGTTTTATTTTAAGTTTACCCGTAGTGTGCCTGCTGTTTGGTGGAGTAGCTTTGATCTCTCTGTGTCGCATCCTGATACCTGAATCATCTATTTTTTAATGTTACCTTTCCTGTCTGTGTTCAAGGACTTCTGATTTGTTGTCATAGATTTCATCAGTTTGGGAGAAACAGGGGCCCATTCCAGTTTCCTTTTTCTGTTTTATTTTGTGTTTTACTCTGTTTATCCCATCTCCTTATTTTCCACTCACTGGCACTTCATTTATTTCATTGTACTTCTCACCCCTTTGTGCATCTTTTTTTCCTGACTGTTCAGTTGCTTCTCCTTACTGCTGCATTGATGTGTGGGACTGAAATGGCATAGCTGAATATAGCACCTTACATAGAAAAGAGCACTGAATCTTTATTTAAGGCTGTACCTCTCCTGTAACCAATGGAATATGCTACATATACATAAGTATCTAAAGCTGCTCCTCAGTATCTGATGTAAGACTGAAGACCTTTGCATTAAGCATAGAAATTCTTCCTGTTAAGAACCAGAAAGCATATTTGAAAATCTAAGAAACCTTTTTTGAATGTCATCTCAGGAAATGTCCAGGCATCTAGGAATTGGTTCTTGGCTCAATTTTTAACCTATTTAACTTTAATAGTGCTGGTAGCACTGCTCCTAATTTATGTTGGTGTAAGTGAAATCAGAATCAGTTCCTTAGAGAAATCTCTAAATTAGAGGTGAAACTGCTTGTATTTTAGTTGTTGGATATTGAGATAAGGACACTAAGTGGGTACCTCAATACATTTTAAATTCTGTTGGTTCCTACGATTTGTCTTCCTACTCTCCCACCTTCCTGCTCTTTGAGCTGATTATGAGTGCACTTGGTTGTCCAATTTATCATAGTCCAGATTAGGAGGATTGGTTGTGATTGACTGGGTATCTATAGCACACAGGAGGGAGATAGTGACAAGTAACGTGAAGTTTTATCAACTCGGCTGCATTCAACCTCCAGATCTTGGGTTGAGTAGATTTACTGCCACCCAGGCACAACACAAAGCCTGTCTGCCTTTCGAGACTTTCCCTGAGTAGGTTACTTGAGTGAGGAGTTTGATGAATGAGAACATTTTTGATGGTTTGCAAATGCTCTCTCTGGTGATGATGATGTGTCTATTTTTTTTATTCTGCTTTCCTGCATCTTTGCCTAATGATTTCAATGTTTTTAACAAATCAAAATCGACTAACCAACCAACCAACCTGTTATGCATGAAAGATGGAAGAAGGAAACCCTTATGTTTTCACCAGTGGTATATTAATATGCTAAAAAAGTGCCCTCAAGTTGACTGATTTTTTGCTGGCCTAAAGAGCAGAATAAAGAAGTAAGTTAGATCAAATTCCATGTTGCTTTCTATATTTTTACAGAACTCAGCCAGTGTGTCTACATGTTCATTAATGCGCCATAGTTACAGCGCATTAAGTTTAGTTTTTGGTTAACCAAGTACTAAATCAGTGCATAGTAACTTGCTCTACTGCATGGGTTTTTAGTGACACTTACTGCGCACTAGCCTAATACTACTGCGCAGTAGTGTATTAACACAGTTTGTGCCTGGCAAGCTACTGTGCAGTGTTATTAAACTATTGCGCAGCTAGCATCTCATGTAGATGTGCCCAGTGAGTAATGTTGGAAGCTAAAGTTACAGGTGGTAAAGTCCCCCTCCTCTGATTGGGGAGCCAGAAAATAAACAGTGAGGTATCTCACCACTAATTATTTTCAAGATAACATTTACAATATTTAAAAATGTATAAAGTTGTATTGTTTGGGTACCGTACTTCAAGAAAGACGTGAACCAAATGGTAAGAGTCCAGAGGAGGGCAACAGAAATGATGAGAGGTCTGGTAAACATGACCAGCATGGAAAGAAGATTAAAAGAACTGGGTTTATTTAGTCTAGGGAAGAAAAGACTGAGGGGTGACATGGTAACAGTCTTTAAGTGCGTACAAGGTTACTGTAAAAAGCAAACTGTTTTCCCTGTCCCCTGGGAATAGGAAAAAAAAATTATCTTAAATTACAGCAGTGGTGAGTTAAGTTAGACGTAAGGGGGGAAAAAACCCTTACCTATAAGGATGATTAAGCCCTGGAGGATTATGGTGTATCCATCACCTGTGGTTTTAAAGAACAAATTAAACAAACAACTGTCAGAAATGGTTATAACTGATCCTACCATGTGGAAAAGGATAAGCTCTCAAAGGCCTTCCCAACCCTATTGCTATGATTCTCTTCAATTCTTATCCTAATAGAATAAGAAACATGTACTATTTAAAGATGACTAATTGGCTTCCAGGGGCTGGTCATGGGCTATAAAGTGGTTAATTCTGAAATTAGTGATTTGAATATAGCCCACATAGGCATCAACCAGAAGTTTTCATGATGCAATAACAGTTGGGAAACAGATGTAAACGAATATCTCTCTTGCTGTCTATCAGCTTGCATTAATAGGCATTCTTGGTTTAGGAACTGAATGTGCATGGAAATTCAGCTCAAAACTTTTGAGGCTGCTTTTTTGAGTTTGTGAGAGGTCTTCACTGCCTGTCCAGCACATTCATTAGCATTAGCATTTACTACTTTAAAAAAATTCCAGCAAAGACCAAATTGTCCTGAACAGGAGTTTCTTAAGTTTTTTCATTAGGCCTCTTTACACATGACACTTAAGGTGTGATTAACTAGATAATTATGCCTTAAGCTGTGACCCAGCTACACATTCAACCAGTTAATGGCATGATTCACACACAGATAAAACAAGCAATAAACTACAAAGTTATTCTCCAAAAAATATTTAATAACTTTTTATAGCTTGTTCTATTCATGCCATTAATTGAATATGTGGCTGAGTGCTTCCTTGTGGCTGGGAGCCCCACTAACTGGGGGGCTCCCAGCCACAGGGGAGAACCACCCAAGTGCCAGCCTTGCAGCTGACAAGACTTGCAGTGGTGGCAGCATTTCTTCTGTCAGCTGTGGGGCGTGCAGGGGGGAGAGCATGGCTGCCCCTGTGAGCCTCCCTGGCTATGGGGCTTGCAGCAGGGTCAGTGTCTTCAGCTGCAGGGCTCACAGCAGGGGCAGTGTGGAGAATGCTGCTGGGATCATCATGAAGTATAGGGCTCACAGCAGGGGCAGTGTGGAGAACGCTGCTGGGATCATCATGCAGCTCACAGTGGGGGCAGTGTCGGGGAATGCTGCCCCTACTGCAAACCCCACATGAAGATTGCAAAGGCATTCTTTTTGCTGCTGCTGCTGTGAGCGCTGCACCAATGTGGGTTATATAGGGTTCACTGTGGGGGCAGTGCAGGAAACACTGCCCCTGCTGTAAGCTACACTGAGCCCCATCAACTGCAGGACTCACAGCCATGGAAGATGATGCAGGGGGGACCTGGGATTGTGATGGCATGGCTGGAGGCACGATTGTGTAGTTTGCACATTAGATCCCATTGCACTTTTACTGGCACATGTAGAGGGACTCTGAGTGACCATCTTCTCTATCACTGGTGGTCAGAGAATGTATTTGTGGCATCTACAACAGCTGTTTATATAGGAATATGCTATTAGGAAAGCATTCAAGTAACCAAGCTGAAGAAGAGCCAGAAACATGATCACCAGTGACTACTTCACAGGTCACCTTTATTCCAAAGGCCAGCTGGAAAAATTGGCGTAAAATATAGCAGTGGAATATTTATTGAATCCTGTGCGCACAAATCCATGTTCTGCAAGGATTAAAAGAACATCTATCTATGCATGACAAAACCAATGATATACAACCCTTTCAGTATTGTCAGGTGCATATAAAAAAACCGTGGAAATGATGATGTCACACACCTGTCATGGGTAATTCACTGTTTTAATTTAAAATGGAATGAATCTGTCTTGTATCAGCTCTTTAACAGAATAAATAATTCAGTAAGAATGTTACAATTGTAGCATCTTTCTTCCTGCTTAGGAATACACACCTTTAGTGTTCTACGTTTTGAGGAATGAGGAGGATGATTTAATGGGGATGGCATAGGCCTTGGGAGACCAGGGTTCGTCTGTTCCTGGTTCTGTCACCCTTTTCATATAATCACAAAAAAGCCACTTACCCCTCTCTGGGTCTTCAGTGTCCTTCTCTGGAAAAGATGTTTGATGAGGGTATATTTTTAAAGCACGTTTTACACTTGTATAGAAAGTGATATGTACATACACAGCAGGTTTAATTTTAAAGGAGGTATTTAGCTGTGAGACTCCATCAGTATTGATGGCTTTGGATTAACTACATCACTGTGCAATACTTAAAGATGCATGCCATCACTCAAACTCAGCCCACAATGATCCTGTGAATGTAGCATTTTGCTTCTTGAAAATCTGAGACATTTGAGCATAGCAAAAAAGTATCCTAATCTTCAGAATCTATAGGTTGTAAATCTATGTTCAGGGATGTGAAGAAGGATAAAGCAAAGAATATGGGGTGTGTCTACAAATGCATTTTAATGCGTGTTAGCCTATTTTAATGCACATTAAAGCATCACTAAAAAGTGTGCTATTTAGTGAATGTACATCAAAATAGGCTAATACACATTAAGCATCAATTAAAAACTGTGGGCATCTATAGAGATGTGCTCTGGGGGTGGGGAGGATGACACTTTATCAGAGCCACACTAATTAAAATGCCTTGAGCATCTTGTGTATCAGCATCCCTGTGCTTCAAAATGGTGGTGGGGACACTTTATCTAAAGCTCGTTTGACGAGCTTTAGCTAACATGCTCCTGCTGCCATTTTGAAGCACAGGGATGCTGATATACAAAATGTGAAGGCTGGCTGGAGCATGGTAATTACCACACTCCAGCAGACATGATTAATGTAATTACAGTATGTCAGAGCAGCCTCTGTGCTCAGGTATAGGCACCCCATGCTCTTTAGTTAATGCGCATTAAGACTGGCTAATGTGCATTTTCCTAGTACCTCACAATGGAGGGTGTTTATAGACATGTTCTGGGAGGCAGGGGGGGCATTTTAATTAACAAACCACACTCATTAAAAGCACCCTAGTGTCACGTGTATCAGCATCCTCATGCTGAAAAATGGCAGTGGGGCATTTTGAACTTAAAACTTGTTCGATGAGTTTTGTTTAAAGTGCCCCACCACCATTTTTCAGCATGGGGACCCTGATACACATGACACTGGAGTGCATTAATTTCTACATTCCAGTAGACTCTTAATTGAGTCTAGTCCAATGCAGAAGAAGCCTCACTTCACGTCTATAGGAGCCCTCAGTACTAAATTTATTGTGCATTATCTAAAGCACAATAATGGATGTATAGATGTGCCCACTGAGTACTACATAGTAAATGTAAGTTCTAATTGGGCTGCTGCATGGAACAGAGAAATTACTCCCTGTTAGCATGGATTGAATTGAAACATTCACGAATCAGCTGTTTTACCTCAGACACTGAACTATGCTTGATAGGAGTGCCAAACAAACAACATGGAATTCTTCAACTGTATTAATATTAGGAAGTTTTAATAGGACTGTGTCAGGGCACCTTTGGAGCCTGCCACTTTAAGGGCTTGAACAGACTGCAGATCAGCCTGCAGGTGGGAGCAGACCCAATCAGGTGGTCACATGGCACACAGGAGGCTGCCTGATTGGTGTAGGGCTAGACAGTCAGAGTATAAAAAAGGCCCTGAGAGCAAAGCCGAGCAGTTGCAACTGGGTAGCCAAAGGATGAACATCTCCCGGCCAGAGTACTGCTGCTCCCTGAACACCTGGAGATCAAGGGTAGGAACTATGTGGATGGAGGAGGTTCCTAGTCCTGGGGAATGACCTAAAATTATACCCTGATGGGGTTGGATGGTGTGATGGGGCAGTCTCCAGGAAATGCCACACCTGTGCCTCCCTGGTGAAAGGCTAGGATGGAGCACCATAAAGCCTCAGCCCCCATGACCTTGTAGGTTACCCTGTAGAAGGGACAGGCAAGGGGTTCAGGCACATCATCAGATACCTGTGGCCCAAGGGGTGTAAGGCCCAGGAGCCCTGGTGAAGGGCTGGAGTAGTGTCCTCAGTGAGGGGGTGGAGTAGAGGCTCTGTAGGGTGGAAAAGCAGGCCCAGGAGGGACCCAGAGAGTAACTGTGGCCCACAAGCTCAGACAGTGGGGACAGTGTTTGGAGGGGCCTGAGAAGGTGGCCCTGTATGAGTGAGTGGACTTGCTGCTCAAGAACCTTCCCAGGGAACTTTGGTCAATGCTGGGTCCAGGACCATGAAGGTCAAAGGCCCAGAGCGCCCACTGTGCGGAATGGCCAGAGCCAGCCACATGGAGTCCTGACTGGCCTGAGGTGGGGCCAGGGTTTGTGAGGCCAAAGGTCCCGGAGGGGGCCACTGCCAAGAGGGGAAAGGGTTTAGCGGGGTTTTGCAGCCCAGGATGATGACAGAGGTTAGGTTGCCTGAGTAGGAGGGATCCAGGTTGGGTTAAAATATCAGTTAGGAATATAGCGGGGCCCAGTGTGGGACTGGAGCCAGATAGTGATGCCATCTGCATGGCATGGGACATGGTGTAGGGGCAGTAAGGAGCTGTGTATTATGCCCTTGGCATCAGGGCAGTAAATGGGCAGCCTCCCACCTATAAACAACTATCTAATTCCAAAAAAGGCGTGGCAGCAATTCAGGTGGGCAGGCCAACATTTGGACAGGCCTCGAGATGGCCCCCTGTCACAAGGGCCATTATATTATTAAATAGTAAAAAGAGCAATTAAAGTTAAGGACAAACTGTTGAAAAGCTAAATTACTTTTTCATTTGCCTTCAACGCAAGGGATTTAGAACTGTTTATTCAGGCATTCTCGGAGACTGAAGTTTGCAAAGACAATCTGTTAAGACAAATTAAAGTTCAGCAACTTGTGACAAAAAGTTGCATGCCCTAAATTCATTTGTAAATCCTAAAAGAATTGACAGAATGGCTGATTTGGCAATAAATATACAATGACAAAATCAGCGGCTGAAAAACAAGACAGGAGGTAGAGTTGGTTGAAATTATTTTTTGACAGAAAATTGTGTTTTTACTAGCTTATTCTTGCTTATCTCCCCCCTGCACCAACCCAGAGAAGATACAAGTCATAGCTTTTCACTTATGCCATAGAGAAGCCAAGCAGAAATTAAATATTAACTCGGGTGGAATCCCATTGACTAATTGTCCGAACCCTGTGTACTTGGGGGTTCCGTTGGACTGAACACTTACCTTGAAATCACATGTAGAGATGATGAAAAAGAAAGTCAGTACCTGCAACAACAAATTTCAAAAGTTGGTCATCTCAAAGTGGGGAGCCAGCCCAGCTACATTATGAACCACTGCTATTGCCTTGTGTTACTCCACTGCTGAGTATGAGTGTCCAGTATGGGAATGATCAGCTCATGCCAAGGATCTAAGACCCAGTTCTAAATGGTAGCTCTTGTGAAATAGCAGGATGCCTAAAGCCAACACCAAAAGATAGCCTGTACTTACTGTCTGGCGTTGCACCACCTGATATCAGAAGAAAGGTAGCAAGCCAAAAAGAAAGATCAGAGCAGATGGAAGACCCCAGGCATCCACTCTCTGGTCACACAGAAGTAACAACATGACTTAAAGCGCAAGAGTTTTGTAACCAGGGTTACACTTGTGATACTATGGGTGACAGGGAGTGACTGAGGTTATGGCAAGAGAGGTTATGAGCAGTCAGGTGCCCTGAAATGGACTTGGAACCCCAGGAGGACCTTCCTAGAGGGGCTGATTGGCTGTGAGAGCTATCCATCATGCAGCCCTGCCCTCACTGCTGATTGGTTGAAAGGAGTGGGGCCACATGACAGGCAGCCCTCATAGCCAATCAGTGGTGAGGGACAGGTACTGCAGCCATCTTGCTGGAAGCCTTTTGAGCAGCTCCCCCTCCCTGCCTTCCTGCCCAGGTGAGCTGCCACGGTACTCGGTAAGTTGTTTTTTCTGCAGATTTCATGGGCTTTGGCTGGATTTCGCGGGCAACGCTAGATTTTGAAGAATCTACAAAATTGCAAATTCAGTAGGCCCCTTCCTATATTGCAATACAGAATTTCAGCTTATTGTCTCAGCAGCAGCATTACAAGCCCAAAACACTTAACATTTATTTAAACAGACGAGTTCCTTGGGTACATGGATTCCTGATGGGCAGTGCATGGAAGTGGGGTTGGAACTTGGAATACTCCGTAAGCCCATTCTGAACATTTTCACTAGCAGCAGCATTGTCAGTACTTGAGATTCAGACATCACAAATCAGTACCTCCCCCTCCCTTTGCCTCCGCCCCTTCCTCCCCCCCCCCCCCCAAATCATAAAATGAGCTTAAATATCAAGATTGGTTTAAACTTCCCTTCTCCCTTATTGGCATCCTGCTGTTCTCTCTTCCTGTCTTTATTCTGTACCCCCCCCTGTTTCTTTCCCTCTGTTTCCTTACACTCATCTCTTCTCCTCAGTGCTCACTTGCCTTCATGCTTTTCCCTCTGGGTAAAAGTGATGCAACAAGTGACTCAGTGCATCCTGCCATTGTCTGTGCTTTTATTTCCATTGTAGCAAGCTACATTCTTGGTTAGATTTAGTGTAGGCCCTTTGGGACAGTCTTCTTTGACAGCCAGCAGACTTCATAAAAGCTCTGACTTCATAAAAGTTTAAAATATGACATCTTTCAAACTTGTGAAATGAACAGGAAAATTATTGGGAATGAGATAAATGAAAAAGCGTTAGTCAATTGTGTAGGTTAATATGAATGAAATTAAGAAAGAAAATTCAGAGCTAAGAACATGACATTTGTGGAATTTCTTACCAGGCACTTTTTGGAATTTATAGTTTCCTTGGAAGTCTGACTTTTCTCCAAAGCCAGTTACTTTTTGTCCATATGAGAAGGTTTTTTGAACATGTAATTGTCTATTAATCAATTTGAGCGCAGGGAGGTAGGGCTGTCAGTACTTCAGCCTCACTCTTATTTAGCACATATGCTATAGAAGAGTTTTTCTAGACTTCACTCTGCTTGAGAATCAGAGACATCAGGAAAAGAATGTGTGGGGGGAGGATGAGGCAGAAGGAGGAGTCATTCAGTCCAGATCTTTAACATGGATTATTTCCCACAGTAACATTTCTAGTGCCTTTTACAGTATTTTCATTTAAATATTCAATGTGACAAGGCCTTTGGAAATTGTCAGAAGCTAATATTTATCATTATAAAGGTTTTTTTTATATTGTTTATATATTTTCCCCTTTCATAATATGATCTTTTTTCCATAATGCCTCTTTGTACTATGCTAAAATAATTCTCCTTTCCATTTCATCTTGGTAATTTTTAGTTATTTCTCAGTTACCACTCAAAATTAATTTCTCTCCCAATTTGGGCCTTATGCTCTTCAAGTTGTAATAGATATTTATACACTCCATTTATTTTGTGCTTTAAAAACTTGCATTACATAATCAAATATGGATGTGTTAATAACATGATGTACATGAGGTTCTGTAGATGACAAGAAATGTAATTGTATAGTTTTGAATGTTAACATAGAAATAGTTTTTTGTAGGGACAGAATTTATGCTACCTTGGATTTGTAAGAGGAAATTAATTGTTATTAAATATAACTATTTTGTTATATTAATTATTTTTCTTCACTAACAAGTTTTATTTTACAAGGTCTTTTATTGGACCAGCTTCATAATTTGGAGAGATGTTAAACAAGCTTTCAGGCACAAAGTACCCTTCCAGAGGTCTGGGAAAGAAGCAGATGCAACCTAACATAAATTCCAGGCAGAACAGCTACTTTTGTTTATTGCAATTTGGTTAATAAATGTGGTAATAAATTGCATCTTATGAAGCTGATCTGTGGAGCAAACAGAAGGTATCAGAAGTAGTTACAGACCAAGTAAAGAACAGTTGCTATTAATTAATCTTTTTATGTAGAAGAACAAGACCAACAGCTGTTCTGTATAATAAGATGGACTCACTACTGGCCATGTCTTTGAAATAACTCTTTAATAATGCAGACAATTTCAAGTTAGACTGAGGCTTTGTAAAACTGATCTTAATCGGGGGGGTTTTTAAGCAGATGCTTCTAAGTCATAAAATCACTTCTTTACAGTTCGAGTGCTGAGGGTCTGGAATAGACTCCCCCACCAGAGATGGTACAGTCACCTACCCTGGCGATCTTCAAAAAGCATCTTGACACCCACCTTGCTGGGGTCATCTGATCCCAGCAGTCTTTCCTGCCCAAGTCCAAGGGGGCTGTACTCAATGATCTTGTAAGGTCCCTTCCAGCCCCTAACATCTATGAATATATGATTCTCCTTCAAATAATGGTCTACCTATACATTCTCACTTGTGGGTGTGCCCCATGACCCTGAGCTTTGGTTGAAGATCTTTGGTCTTAGCTGTGTCTATAGATAGTATGTGCTCCAGCTCCCACACCTTCTACCCTTCCTGCTCCAAGGGAATATTAGGTGTGCACTTCCTGCTCCTCAACGTCTCTCGACTGCCTCGCTGAGTCAGAGCTGCTTTAACTTGGTCTGCCTTGGCAGCCTATCACTCATGTATGACTGTACATGGGTTCTGCTGTTAGCTATATTATTTTCCTTTCTTTGTTGTTCTTTTAACTTACGTCCATATTTTCCCCTTCCTTTGCCAAGCCCCTTCCTTTTCCTTGAAGGGAGAGGGCCTCAGCATTGTGTTCCCCCACTGTTCTTAATTTTAGTGCACCCCATGACAGCCTTTCTTTTAGTTTTTTCTGATGACTTTCTGATATTTGTGTCTTCCTGTTGCCATTCTCTGGGACAAGAACCCGTCTCCCTTTTTAGTGATGCCGTTGCTGAAATGCCTGTCACTGACCCACCTGTGAAGGGGTCTTTTCCACTTTGGCCATCCATGCCTGTTTGTACTGTCTGAGCAAATCCCATATCCCCAAGAAAGGTGACAAACTGCAAGTCTTGCAAATCCAGGAGAAGAGAGAGGAAGCTTTGAATGTTCCTCTTACATGAGGTCATAAGGCTGAGATCAGATCATGAAATCTGAGAATTAAGACTTTTGCCTGTCACCAAACACTGCCTGATTCTGTGTCTTCATGCTGGACTCTCCTTAGCACCAGTTTGCTGATTCCACTACAAATGGGTCCCCAAACCAGAGCAGAGTAACACTTTGTGTTGTCTTGCCTCACAACAGTTGCATGATCAACAGCTCCATTCAGCAGTCCAGCTTTGCAGATGTATCCAGTGATAGATATGGTTGCCACAGAGGTCAACAGCAAGTGCCAGACCTTTTGTGCCAGGAAAGGTCTCAATCTAAAGATTTACCTAAATGGATCTTAAGCTATGTTGTTATAGAGCAGGCTTGTCCAACATACGGCCCGCGGGCTGCCATGCAGCCTGCCAAGCCATTTTACCTGGCGGAGCACGGAGTTGCCACCGTGGTGGCGGGGCCGCGGTGAGGTGGGCAGGGCCGGCCCGCGGGCCCCAACTGGCAGGGAGGGAAGGGGAGCTGCTTACCCCCATGGGGCCCGGGGGAGTGGCCCCACATGGGAGGCCAAGCAGCGGCTGCTGGCACTGCCAGCCCGTGCCTGCCTCCTCAACCGCCTGCTTCAAGCCAGCCCCGGCGCCCTGCCCTGCCCCAAGGCGGTGCCTGCTCCTCTGGCCAGTCTCCCCCCCCGGGCGCTGTGGCTCTCCAGGCCTGGCCGCCCGTGTGCGAGGCCCCAAGGGGGCCACTTCTCATGTGCTGCTGGGGGTGGGAGGAGCCCAGCTGGGTCTGCACCAGCCAGCAGATTGGTATAACGTGACAAGCCTATGGCTGGGGGGGGGGCAAGGCCCCCAGATATC
>NW_005841985.1:269658-286078 GCF_000455745.1 Alligator sinensis
CGCCCCCCTCCCTTCCTCAGCAGCACATGGGAAGCTGGCTTCAGCTGCATGCTGCTTTTCCTGGCCGGTGCCGACCCGGTTCTGCCCAGGCGGGTCCTGCAGCACCATGTCAACCCGGGCATGGCACTGGCAGGCCGGGCGGACCCCAGGTTAACCCCGGCCTGGCCCCGTGGCTTCTCCAGCACCAAGTCAACCTGGCTGTAGCCAAGCAGCTCCTGCAGCACCATGTCAACCTGGGCATGCATGCCATGTCAGCCAGCACCATGTCAACCCCTGCAACTTCATTGGTGTCAAAGGTCATGTGACATCACTTCCTGATATGATACCACTTCCTGTGAGGTCTTTGAATATGGCTCGCTGGCCCACTGAGTTGTCACAACCCAATTAAGCAGTGCCTATGCCACTAGCAAGAGATACCATTCAAAGCATTTTCATTCCGCACTAGGTTAACTAAGGGTTAACAAGTTGCTGGTAACAGCCTTTTTGCTGTGCATGCCAAAAAGAGATTTATAGCTGCAACACTAAAAAGAGATAAAACTTTAGCCTTCTGTGCTTTACATAAATCATTATAATTGGTCAGAGAAAACAGGGGAGTAGCCCTGCAACAAAACCCTAGCGGAGACGCTATATAATTGGAGATTCTAATTAAATTTATGACGTGGCGAAAAACAATTGGCTATTACACAAATAAAACCCGCTTGGACTTCCGCAAAGTCGGAGACCTCTGAACACACGTCACAGAGTAAATTGATGAGTTGATCATTCATCAATATCCCCGCCGCGACCTCCTAGGCGTATCCTTCACCTGCATGCTCGATAAGACATAACCTGCTGACCGCCGGCCCGTATATATCTGCAGACCGACCTCATGAACTCTAAGCTGTAACTAACTAAGTATCTCTGACCTCCGTCATTCACCACCTTGACGGTGTAAGTAAACAATCTTGCTTTGCAACTGATAAGTGTCCATGCCTAATTCCACTCCAAACGTCACAAGTACCTGCCTGCCGGGCCCCTAAGGCCCCGGACCCCTCGCTGCAGTGCACGGCAGCGACATGAGTGATAAAAAGTTCGTGATCTGGCCCCACATTCAAAAAGGTTGGACACCCCTGTTACAGAGTCATAGAAAAATAGGACTGGAAAAAGCCTCAAAAGGTTACACAGTCCAGTCCTCTGCTCAAAGCAGGATTATTCCTGCCTATACCAGCCCAGACACATGTTTATCCAATTTGCATTCAAATTTCTAAGTGCAGAGATTCCCCAATCTCTCTAAATAATTTGTTACAGGTCTCAGTAGGAAAGATCTTTCTAATATCCAATCCAAATTTTCCTTTCTGCAATTTAAGCTGGGGCCAGTCTCTATGGAAACTTTGGTGTTCCTGGGGTCTCCATGAAAACCAACAACAGTGACATGGGCAGGGGCTGCTGGGAAAGGAGTCTGGCTGCCGGCTGGATCTGCCATTTTGCCTACCCTTGGTTTGGAGGGTAGGCTTAGGATCAGAATGATCTAAACAAACTGGAGAAACGGTCCAAAATTAATTGAATGAAAATCAATAAGGACAAGTGTAAAGTCCTCCACTGGGGCAGAACAGTCACATGCACAAATATAGACTGGAGAATTACTGGCTATGGTGAAGTACTTCAGAAAAGGACCTGGGGATTATAGTGGATTATAAGAAGAATCTGAGTCAACAGTGTGCTCTTACTGCCAAAAAATGTTAATAGCTTACTTGGCTATATTAATACCAGTGCAAGTCAAGGGTAGCTTTTCTTTTGCTCTATTTAGCACTGGTAAGGCCTCACCTGGAGTACTGAGTCCAGTTCTGGACCCCACTTCAAGAAAGATGTGGATACATTTTCTAATTTCTGGTCTACCAGAGAGCAACAAAAATAATTAGAGGTCTGGGAAATATGATTTTTGAGGAAAGGCTAAACTGAGGATTTTTGAGGAAAGTTTGAAAATTCTTTAGTCTGAAGAAAAGGTTGGGGGAGGGGTGGGAGTTGATAACATTGTTTTCAAAAACTAGAAGGGTGGTTTTAAAGAGGATACTGATAGATTTCTCTATGGCCACAGGTATATGATAAGGAACAATGGTTTGCAGTAAGGGAAATTTAGGTTGGATATTTAGGTGAACTTCCTCACAGTGATGGTTAGGTATTAAGTATTGGACCAGGCTACCCAGAGAGGTGGAATCTCCATCCTTGGAAGATTTGAACAGGTTAGACAAGCAGTTGGATGAGGTATCTTAGATCCTGTCTTGAATGTGGGGTGGATAGATGATTTCCAGAGGTCCTGTCCAGCCCTACTTTTCTAATATTCTATAACTTGCAGTATCTGTAGGAATTTGGGCATGTCCTCAGTACAGATACAGCACAAAGCCATATGGTGTGCTTTACTATTTTCAGATTAGACATGACATGTCATAAATCATTGTTTTGCCCTGTACACAAAGGGTGAAATATTAACCCAAATGAAGCCAATAGCAAAGCACCTATTGACTTCAGTGGGGCCAGATTTTCACTCAAAGGTTTTACATCAGAAAAAATATTTTCATCTTCAGGTCTGTGCTACAAAAATGTGCAACATTTTCAGATATTCTGTTTGCTTCCAGCTCTGTTTTGTCTTACTGTCCTGACCTTGTTTCTAAAGAAAGTACCCTCTACTTAGTTCCCATGTATACTCAGACTAATTTAAAGTTTGGCTATTTGACAGAAAATCTACAATCAGTCTAATGACCTCCTCTGTCCTGAATTTTTTAAATATACACAAACTTTTCCCATGCTTTTTATGATGGTTCTGTTTATTCCAAGGGTGAATAACTAGTGCATATTATCTTTCTATTTAAATGAAACTATTGCATTATGTAATTGTCCCTTAGACTTAAAACATGAAAATATGTCTTGGCAACATCAGTACTGGAAACAGACTTTAAAGTCTCTCCATGAGGAGGAGTGCTTGTATTTTGGCTGCCCTTAGCTGAGCTTGCAATGTTTCTGGAAGGGATGTTTTCTAAACTGTTTAATCTAAAGACATTTCCCAAAACATATGTATAAACACACAGCATACATTTGCTTTCAAAATCTGGTTCTTCAAACTGTACTAAGAATGCAAGGCCTCAAAAACGAATAGAGAACAGAGATTTTTTTTTCTGCTTTGTGTTCTTAAAAATCTTATATTCCTGGTTCAGCTCTGATAAGCTTTCTAGAAACTGAGACATGGGTAAGCTTTTACCTTATTGTGGCACTGCAGCAGTAGCATCTATCTCCAGACTGCCATAGCACCAGTGCGGCCAGGTGAAGCTTTCCTATAATCCCCGGTTTCCAAGAGGCATGTCAGAGTCAAACCAGGAAGTGGCAGTGGCAGGAGAGGGCATTTCTGCCCTTGTTAGATAATGCAGGCAGGAGTGCCTTTTTCTGGTTTGGATGCGCTTCCTGGAAACTGAGGTGCATGAAAAAGTTTTATTGAGGCACCCCGACAGGTTCTCATGGCACCTGGGAGTACTGCAGCACCCCAACTGAAAACCACTGGTTTAGACACTAGCACCTAAATGGGATATGTGTTATCTGAGTTTGAGCATTCAAGGAATCCACAAATGAAGTAGCAATTCATGGCCTTAAAATGCTGTTCATATATTTGCCAATCAAAAAGTGGAGTGAAACAAAAACTTCCATATTCTGGTTCTTAAAATGTGACACCTGAATCCTTCCATCTTACCTTAAACTACCTGATTTTTAGGCCTGGTTTTACTTGATACAGTCACCTTTGAATTTGAGGCCAACTTTTACTTAGACATGCATGTGGAGTTCAATGTTTAATTCTTGGCATCCATTTTTGAACCTCTTGGCTTGAAGACCTGATGCTGTAAAAACAGCATTATACATGCTTCACTGACCAATAATTAGCAGTCTGACTAAGCCTTCTTCATTAAGGTAGGGTACGTAACAAGTATCATTATGTGTGAAATTATGTGTCTAGTGTAGGGGCAGGCAATTATTTCAGCTGGAGGGCTGAGTTTTGGTTGAGCTGTTGAGGGCCACATACATAAAATTAATGGTGACGATATTTTAACAAATTATAGTTAAAAAACAAATGATATGCTAAAAATCAAACATCTACTATAAACTATTTTAATGTTATTTAAAACTATTTTGTTGTGATTTTTTTTGAGTAGTGTATATAGAGGTGATTGAATTATAGTTCAAAAGAAATTCTTACTCTTGTATATTGAAAATTAGTTTAAAGAAAAACAAAGAAACTCAATGAGAAGAATGAAGCCTCTGTTGTGTGTTAACCAGAGAATAGAAGTCAGGCATCATCTCCATTGCTGCAATGCAGAGCGCTGCTGCAAGGTGGTCATTGCTCCTCAAAGATCTGTTTTGATTTATTGAATTTCATCACAGAAAATGTCTCGGGTTGTGTGTGGAGGATGTGTGTGTGTGTGTGTGTGTGTGGAGGATGTGTGTGTGTGTATGGAGTGAATATGGTGTGTGTGGGAGTGAGTATGTGTTGGGTGTGTAAAGGGTATATGTGGGGGCTCTAGGGTGTGTGTGAGTGCTGCTTCCCTACAGAAAGTCTTGCCAACTGCTGCCCCCCCCCCCGCTTTTTCTCTCAGGGAAAGTCCCCAGTGGGGAGACAGATGCTTCCCCTCCTCCCCCAGGGCGGGGTGAGGCAAGGTGGGGTGCCGAATGGGGGATGAGGAATGGCCATGGCATCATGACACCAGCACGTGAGTGCCTGTGCCTGTGCGTGCCATGCCTCCCTCCCTCTACCTGCTCACTTGGCCCCCAGGCAGGGTGGCTGGGCCTGAGCAGGGTGGGGCAGAGCACAAGGGAAACTACAAGTCCTGGGAGCCTGGGGGCTAGCCCAGCTGCTGCAGCCACTAGTAAAAGGTGGTGAGCGGGGGAAGCGGGTGGAGCACTCAGCACCACCACTGCCCTGAGCTCCCTGGGCTGATGTGGGACGACTCACTTCAGTCTGTTGTGCAGTGTGGCCCTTCCTAGCCCTTCACCCCTTTCCCGTCCCCCTAGCCTCCATGATGCTGAGGCTTGGATACAGCTGTCTCTGTAGCCTCACAGGGGAAGTGGCACAGGTCACGCTGCATCAGGTCAGGCTGCTCCAGGACCATCTGAGTGTGACTCATCCAGGGCCTGCTGCCTGGAGCTGGGCAGGTAGGGCTACTTCTTTCCAGCATCCCCCATAGCCCCAGCAGAGGCCAGACCTGCTGCCTGATCCCCGGGGAAGTAAGGAACAAGCCGAAGTCCTGGCCTACATGGACAATTCGAACATCCTGTGCAAGAACAAGTGCGCAGTAGAAAGAGTCCTGTGGCGCACACAGATTTACATAGTGGCAGCAGGGGCCAAGCTCAATGTGAGCAAAAGCATCTGCCTGGCCATAGGCGAGCTCAGGGACCTGGAGTCCTTGGGGGTCTTGGTCCCCCGCAAGTGGGTCAAGATCTTTGGGGTGGAATTTGACCCGGAGCTGAGTGGAAGGAGGGCCTAGGAGAAGGTGGCCAAGGTGAAACAGAGGTTGAGAATGTGGTATGGGTGTCACCTCTCCATAGGTGGGCACATGGCACTCATAAAGGCGGTGTTACTACTAGTGCTTCTGTATGCTCCACTGGTCTTCTCCCCTGCAAAGTGTATCATTCACAGAATCCAGAGAGCCACGAGCGTCTTCTTCTGGGGGTCCTGAATGGAGAAGGTGGCAAGGAAGAACCTGTAAAAAAGAAACGGACTTGGGGCAGGGGGATGCAGGCATCCACCTGTTCCTGCGGGCATGGTACACGAGCCAGATTTGCAAGCTGGTGACTGGGCCAGAGACCAAAACAGCCTGTTTTTTGCAGGTCACTTTCTGAGATGGTGGGGGGTGTACACACCAACCAACGGGAGACTGTGGACAATGGACCAGCCCTGGCTCTACAGGGTCCTGAATGAGTTCTGGAGTGAGTATGGGTTACAGAAGGAAAACCTGGCCACTATGTCCAACCACAAAAAGATACAGAGGGCATTCAGAGACAGAGACAGGTTATCAACCATGGAGATGCTCCCCAATGAGGACTGCCAAGCCATCAGGAACTGGATCTTCCACAAGGACCATCACAAGGGCCACAGGGACTTGAGCTGGTTGATAGTGCATCGAGTACTCCCAGTGAGGGTGTGGAGGTACAAGGAGGGATGAGGGTTTCGACTCAATTGCCCCAGGGAAACTTGCCAAGAAAAAGCAGAGACCATTGACTACCTTCTTTGGCACTGCCTGTATGCCAAGGGGGTGTGGGAAAAGATAAGCCGGCTCTTTGAAAAAGTGACAGGAGTCAGGGTGATGGCAAGGGAGGTAGCAAGTACGGACACCTGACTGAGCAGCAGGAGTCCCAGACAACATGTTTTGACCAATTTGTGGCAATGCAAGAACCTCTTGGTATACAGGCATGCCGAGCTCAACGAAACAGATTGTGTTAAAATATTTCTGAGCGAACTTTAGTTCTACCACCAGAAACTGGTGAGGGAGGATGGAGAAGATGTAGCCAGCTTCATCTGGAAAAGTGACATGTGATGCAGGTTGTTCAAAGACCGCCCCCAGGAGGGGAAGTGGGCAGAGAGAACAAAGAGGACAGAGATGCAACTGGATCTGGAGACAGCGAGAAGGACTACAACAGGATCAGCAGGGGTGGAAGTGACAGTGACAGCAACAGCGACAAGGACAGTAAATGAACTGAGAATGTAAACCCCAAATTGGGGTTTGGACTAAAGGACTGCGCTGGGGGGAAGGGAGGTGTCAGGATAGAAAATTGATGTTACAGCAGTTGGAACTACAATGGAACTGCAAGGCAGAAGGAAACTCCTCCTTCCAAATAGATAATAAAAGCAGCAGCACATTTTGCAACTCATCTGGATTGACTGGCATTGTTTAATATAAATCAGACCTTGTACTCTGGGCTATATTCCTGTTACCCAAGTACTTAGCCAGTATTCATGGCCTGGAGGGTTGTTTTCTTTAGGAGCAAAATAGATGATGGAGTCATGTAATTTTTGGGATGCAACCTGTGTATTTACAAAGAATGTTCACAAGGGTCTGTTTGTCTGAACAGAGCAGAAGAGGAAAGTTTTAGACTAAAGTTTTGGAATCGTCTTTCAAACAAAGTAGCTGGGGAAGGGAACCTGAGCTGCTTCTAGATTGATCTTGAAAAGTTTACATAGGATAAATGCATTACTTAGCTTTGCTTTTTTTGCCTTTCTTTGAAGTATTGAACATTGGCCATAGCAAGATGCAGGAGTTTGGCTGAGGACTCTGGTGCTCTTCATGCCTAAAAACCTCTCAGGTGTGGTGCTTGCCTTGTGGATTTTGCTCAGGTTCTTGGGAGCAAAACAGGTGCCAGGTTTTGGGTCAGGAAGGAAGTTCTCCACCACATCAGATTGGCAAGGACTTTTGGGGATTTTTTTGCCTTACTCTGTACCGTGAGGTGTGGACTTCTTCCAGAAATCACTGAACATATTTTAATCTAAAAAATGTACTGCCATTGCACTGACCAACAGTGCTGCCCTTCTCTCGCCTGTAGTGTACCTGCGGCACACTGTACTTTATGTTTTATATATGCAAATGTGTGTGCATAAAAGGGTGTTTTGTGACTGGTGTGCAAGAGGGACTAGAGTGGACACTCTCGTAGACCCTTTTGGGCAGATGGTTGTCTGTGAGTACAAGTGACTGAATTTGATGGATCAGAAGGCCAGATGGATCCAGTCAGACATTGCTCTGTTCCTTTACCCACAGATGCAAATCTCTTTCCATCTAGTACTTGCTAAAAAGCTTGATTTCTTCTCTTTCAGTCATCTTTGGCTATCTTTGGGACTTCCTTGTTGCCCCTGTGGTGTTTCTGCTGCTTTTCTCTCTTGTACACATGAACACAATTCCTCAAACAATATCATCCTCTTTCATTTGCAGTCAGCTGCAACTGAAACTCATTTGCTCACATTAGTTTTGATTCCTGAGTAGCCTGCTGCTTTTGCTGGTGGCTTCTCTTGTTTCAGACACTATTCTATTAAGGACCTTAATTGCTTTTTGTACTTATCTTAAATGAAAGGCAGCTGTTCTGTCCACCCAGTTTCAATGCCCAGCCCCCAATACATAGCTTTGTCAGCTGCTGTGGGCAGGAAGTGAAACTGAAGTGAATCATTTCTGAACAGTTGATAAAGATGGGCTCATATTGCAACTATAAGCTAGCATTCATTTGTCCTCCATTAGAAAATTACCCACTGCTAGTTCTCCACCTACCAAAATGGGTTTTTAATTTGCGTAGGATGCTTGCTGCAGGCTGTGTAAACATAATTTACATAAAAAGGCAGGCTTACAGGCCACCTTTTGTCTTCCTCATCACATCACAGCATATAGGACTTCTCACCCACACCTTTCAAGGTAGTACACTTAATATATAGGTATTAGTCGCTGTGTTGAAAATTGAAATGCCGTTGCAAATAAGATGGCACCATGCCTTGCTGGACAGCAATCACCCCAGTAAGCTGAAACTCTAAAAGGAATCCTTCAAAAAGTGGAAACTTGATCATATTATCAGAGAAGAATGTAAGAGTATCACATGGACATACAGGGAAAAAAATTAGAAAGGCCAAGGGATGATTTGAGATGCAGCTGGCAAGGAACATAAAAGCCAATAATAAAGGATACTATAAGTATGTCAAAAGAAAGAGAAAGACCAAAAAACAAAACAAAAACCCAACCTTCAAAACCCCATGGATTCCTTACAGAATGAGGAAGGCACCCCAGTTACTGATGATGCAGAAAATGTTGAAGGTATTCAGTACCTTTTTCACTTCAGTCTTCACAAACAGGGGCAGCTACCAGATGATGAGTACAGTTGGTGGCAAAGAAGAAATCAACAAGCCTAGAGTCATGGCAGAACAGGTTAGGGATTACTGTACTTTCAAATCAACAGGGTCAGGAGGTTTGCATCCTAGAGTACTGAAGAAGTTGCTGGAGATAATTTCTGACTATCTTCTTTAAGAACTTGTGGAGGCCCAGATGATTGTACAGGGGCAAATATAATGCTCATCTTTTAGACGTGGAGGAAGGAGCATCTGGGGAATTACAGACTAGTCAGCCTGACTTTGTTTTTAGGAAAGATCATGGAGGAGGTCCTCAAGGAATCTATTGTGAAGCACCTAGAGGAGAACAAGGTGATCAGGAACAGCCAGCATGTGTTCACTAGGAGCAAGTTGTGCCTAACCAACCTCCATGTTAAGGTAACAGGCTCTATGGATGTTCTCCTCTAGGTGATTCACAAAGATTCCTTGAAGACCTCCTCCATGATCTTTCCGGGTATCAAAGTCAGGCTGACTTGTCTGTAATTCCCCAAATCTTCCTTCTTCCATGTCTTAAAGATGGGCACTATATTTGCTCTTCTTCAATCACTGGGGCCTGTGGATGAGGGGTGAGCAGAGGATGAAATATACCTTGACTTTAACAAGGCTTTTGACACCATCTCCCGCAGCATTCTCATTAACAAGCTACGGAAATGCAAACTAGATGAAAATGCTGTAAGATGGATACTTAACTGGTTGGATCATTGTGCTCGACGAGTACTCATCAATGGTTCAGTTTCTAGCTGGGTGGAGGAATTAATTGCATTCCCCAGACATCTGTCCTGGGATTGGTGCTGGTGCTGTTCCACACCTTCATTAATGATTTGGGCAATAGCATTGAGTGCATACTTAGCCAGTTTGTGATGACACCAAGTTAGAGTCGCAGAAACTCAGGAGGATAGGTTTAGGATCTAGAATGACCTGGATAGCCTGGAGAAATGATCTACAATCAACCAAATGAAATTCAAGGGGGAGAATTATTATTTGGGACATAATTACATGCACACATGCAGACTGAGGAATAACTGGCTAGGCAGAGGAGGACCTTGGGGTTACAGTGGACCATAAACTGAATGTGTCTGCTTTAGTTGCAAAAAACAAACAATCCCCCCCCCAAACAACTCAGTTGTATTAATAGGAATGTCACTTGCAAATCAAGGGAATTGATTCTTCTGCTTTATTGAGCAGTGGTAAGTACTTCTTGCCTGGAGCACTGTATTCAGTTTTGGGCCTTGCACTTCAGGAAAGATATGGACAGATTGGAAAGACTTCAGTAGAGTGATATAAATAGCCCTACTTTCCTTTGATCCTATGCTTTATGCTTCACAGATCTGGTTGTTTCCACTTATGTAACTGGGAGAGAATGTGTCAGCAATTGCTTTAGGAATGGCAATGCAGTTAATGTCAATGCTATGAGTATGAAATGAAATGTGTCCCCTTTCCTTTCTGTTTGTTGTCAAAATCTTTTGACATTTAAACAATTCTGGCACCGCATACCCTGCTGCCATGCTGTAGGCCTGCAAGTTCTGTTCAGATGTTGTTGTTTGCCATTCATCTTGCCTTCTCTTTTCAGCCAGCAGATGTTTTCTTGGTTGTGTCTCAGCTGATAGTGGATTGGATGCATTTTCCCTGAGCCTGATGTGTTCTACTTCACTCTTTGAGATTGCATTCTTTTGGTTAATAAATTTTTGTGGTTGGCAGCAACTTTGTCAAATTTCTTAACAGAAAATTTGTGGCCTTGGGACTGGGTGAATCCATTTTCGCTCCCATGTAAGCAGTTTGTGCCAGGAAAATTTGGGTTATTTTTAGTGCTTCTATCTTGGCATCTTTGTATAAGGGGATGAGTAATTCCCATTCTTTTAGAGGCTGTTGGTTTCCCTGTATCTTTTCCATGGGAGAGCATTGAAGAATGATGTTTTTTCCCTTTCTCCTGCCTCTGGAGTAGGGTGGGCCTAAGTCCCTTCGGCTGCTAAGAAAGTAAAGGTGTTGCTCTGCAGCAGCATAACTGACTGGTACATATTGGGTGACTAAGCAATGTGATTTGATGAGCTAAGAACAAGGGTATGCACATTACCCTCTGACAGAGTCTTGTCTAGCCCTCTACTGTTGCAGGCAGTCACCTTGTATAACCTCTTCATAAGCTGATCACACTCCATTGTAAAACTGATTAAGTTTCTTGTTCAACACTTCTGCTGGCAACTGAAAAGGCAATTAGTAGCTGTTTGAATTGTGGTGCTGAGTAGTTTTAGCGGAAACAGAACACTAAGGCCAAATAAGCATCTGCACGCCATTAGCAAGTTAAGGAGGAAAAGGCTTCAGATGTATTCAGAAACTCAGAAAGAAGTGTGCCTTATGAAGTCTCTAGAATCATCTACTTGTGTCCTGAAGGTGGTAAAAAGTCTTTACCTCCCAGGATGTACTCATGTACAGTGGTAGCAGAGGGGAGGACAAGCTACTGGCTTTTGGGAAGGGGAGCGTTATGTCCTGTAGAAGACGCCCAGGAATTTTCTACCTTCAGAAAACAGCAAAGAAGGGAGTGGAGAACTGAAGTTTGCTAAGGCAATCCAAGGCAATAGGTGTACACCCTGTCACAACCCAATTAAATTGCCCATGCCACTGAGCAAGAGATATCATTCAAATCATCCTCATTTTGACGATTAAGGATTAAAAGACATCCCTGCCAAAAATTCCTTGAAACAAAACGCTGGCGGAGAACTGTAGATAATTGGTCAGCTGAAATAAAAAGCGAGGGGAAACTATATATAATTGGTCAAAAAAGTAAGCGTAAGCTCCTCACACGTAGCACACATGTAACAGGTAGAGAAACCTAACCCACTACCTTGTAACTTGAGGAGACAAAGAGCTGCTGCTTGCCAAAAAATTAAAGATTCCACATAACGGCCCATCATTGGGTGTCTATGTCAAACACCTCTGCCTATAAATAGTTTAACGGTTTCTGCCCAAGTCGGAGAACTCTGGGGATCTCACAGGAAACACCTGTGCTTGTCACCAGAGAGTTGGGAACTTGATCAATTCCCAATCAATCACCCCGTCAGCGTAAAATATTGATGTAGAAAGTCTTGCAAGCCCGACCGTTCGTTCCGGCGCCACGTCCGTCATTATCCCGTTGTAACCTGACTGCGTGCGTGTATTCAACTCTGTAACCGAAGCTATATGCGTGTACTCAACTCTGTAACCAAAGCTGTAACGGAACAAAGGCTCGCCTGCGTCGTCATCACTATCTAGGCGACGTAAGTAAACAAACTCCTGTAACCTACACATGTCTGTGCCTGGTTAATTCCACTCCATCCATCAATTACCCGCCTGCTGAGCTCTAAATCTAAACACTCCAGTGTGAGTCAGACAGCTGCCGGCGGCTGCTCTGATTCACGACACACCCCACTTGCAGGCCTGCTTCTTAGGAGTGATGTGGATAATAGTGATCTCTCCCATACAAGAGTTGGAGAGTATGTCTACTACAAGAAAATCTGAAGCTGGTATCGGTGTGGGCAGGGGCCTCATACCTTCTACAGTAGAGAGCTTTTCTCACCTAATTTCAGCCCATTTCCTGACTTCTCTTGGACAGGATCCATCTGCACAAACCAGTGCCCCTTCCACACAACCCTGATCACCCTCTGAAGCTCTCTAAGAATGCATGGTTGATTTACTCTGGGAGGAGGAGATGCAGTACCTTTTTCAGGCCGCTGGGCTTGGAGGGTTTTCCACTTATCATGGATGTATGGTTGAGCACCCTGTGGCAGGTCAGCAGCTACCTAAGCCCCAAGATCTGCTGATTACTTGCAGCCAGGGCAGCTTTTTGAGCTGTTCTTGCAAAGCTCAAGCCCAGCTGCATTTTCTGCAATCACTGATTCATTTTCCTGAAGAAGCACAGAGCATCCCCTGCCCATAATCTCATTTCAAAATGAGGCAAGACCAAGCTCCAAGAAGGAGACACTGTGGGAAGAAAATGAATGCCAGAGAAAAAGCAATTTCCTCTCTGGCAGGCAGATGTGGCAGTGACCTAGTCGTGTCTCTTGGCAGCAAAGAATGGCATCTGCTTGAAAAAAATGCTTGCTGAAGCGTCCTGTGAGGGTTAAACCAGCTTTCTGAGGGTTAAACCAGACTTTCTGTTGCTTATAGCTAAAAAATAAAGTGTAAAAGGAAACTTTTTGTGGTAAAGTGCTTGTTAGGGCCCTGTGATGTTCAAACCAGGCATTTCCTGTAATTTATTAATGCATTATAAAATATATGCCATAGCTTAGAGTTTAATTAAGTTTAAAATGACCAAAACACTGGCTTGCATCCATAGATGCTTCTCAAGCAAATCCCGGGACGTCATTCTCCCCTTGTACTCGGCCTTAGTGAGGCCACAGCTGGAGTACTGTGTCCAGTTTTGGGCTCCACAATTCAAAAAGGATGTGGAGAAGCTTGAGAGAGTCCAGAGAAGAGCCACGCGCATGATCAGAGGTCAGGGAAGCAGACCCTATGATGACAGGCTGAGAGCCATGGGGCTCTTTAGCCTGGAAAAGCGCAGGCTCAGGGGTGATCTGATGGCCACCTATAAGTTTATCAGGGGTGACCACCAGTATCTGGGGGAACGTTTGTTCACCAGAGTGCCCCAAGGGATGACGACTAGGTCGAATGGTCATAAACTACTACAAGACCGTTTCAGGCTGGACATAAGGAAGAATTTCTTTACTGTCCGAGCCCCCAAGGTCTGGAACAGCCTGCCACCGGAGGTGGTTCAAGCGCCTACATTGAACACCTTCAAGAGCAAACTGGATGCTTATCTTTCTGGGATCCTATGACCCCAGCTGACTTCCTGCCCTTTGGGCAGGGGACTGGACTCGATGATCTTCCGAGGTCCCTTTCAGCCCTGATGTCTATGAAATCTATGAAAACCTAGTTAAGGCTGGCTTTGTTAGCGATGGCGCAGCTAAAATTAATCATATAAGGAAAATGCAAAGGCTTGTACTGCTGTTGGTTAATCATATAAGGAAAGTTTGCAGCATAAAAACTATAATTGGCTGTGAGTTGACAGCATAGTTCAAAAGTTATAAATTTGCTGGCACATCTGGAAATCAACAGAAGGGATGCGCAGCGTGATAAAGACAGCTATCGCTGTAAGGAGGAGCTGTTGACCTGGATTCTGTGGGACAGTGGATTTTAAGGAGCCCAAAGACTGAATACCAGGGTCCTTCCCAGCATCCCCTTCGACAGTGCAGATTGGGGACACCTGACTTCACTGGATCTCAAGAGGGTTATCGTATACCAGGCGTCAAAGGGGACTGCTGATAAGTTGCCAATTCAGAATTTTACTGTCTGTCTTTGTTGTATTGTTAAGCTTTGCGTAGTTGTGTGTTTGTTAAATCAATAAACCTTTCTTGTCCTTTTACTCCCAAACACTGTCTCAATCCCGAACCCTCCCACTGGTGGCTGGGACAGGCAGAGTCCTGCTGCCACAAGACTGGACCAGAAATGGATGAAATGCAGCATAGACCTTGCTCCTTGAACGCATGGGAATGTATGGCATGGAAAGTGTTTCTGAGTCATTCCTGATGTTAATTCCTTATCTGGCCACCACAATACAGTCTTTCGGGTCACAGAAATGCTTGGGAAAAGGCTTCCCCATCATGCTTATTTGCCCAGAGGGGCAAGGATGGAACAAGCCAACCCCTGTGACACAGGCCAGGGACTGCCATGCCTTATGGGGTTTAGAACTGCATCCTGTATGCCAAACAAGGTACAGGAGGCATTGAGCCTGCTTATGTGATTCTGGGCTGTGATGCAATCTGGCTGCTGGGACAGGGCGAGGCAAATCTCCAAGCTCTTCACTGGAAACCAGGGATATAAGGAAAACATGGCAAATGACAAAAATCCTCAGCTGAGAAGGGTTGAAAGCACAGCTGGGTTGGAAAGTAGGTAGTTCGAAGAGCTAATGCTGAGCAATGTTGCCATCTGCTGGCCAAAGAGGAGGGACATATAGGAGCTTACTAAACACAGAACTAGGTACCTGCTATGACCAACTTATGACATGGCTGGGGTTCATGTCTGAGAGCTGGCACAAAGAGAGCTGAGGCCCTGCCCTATGGCTGCCCAGTGCAGTTAAGCCAACTACCAGGAGGTCTGTCCTGACCATCTGACCTGGCCTCTAGATAAGAAATAAGGGTCTGACAAAGTGAGAATTCCACTCCTTTTCATGGCATGGGCCCTAGAACGTGCTGGCAACTCTGCTCCCCACCAGCTGTCCAGGATCCTCAGTGTGAGCAACTTAGCAGTAAATCCACAACGGGGAATTCTAACCATTGCAAACCCTGGCTCTTAGGGCTGTGGCTGAGGTGGAGCCCCTAAGTGAGGAATAAATAGGCAGAGCTTGGATGTTTCCACTGATGGATCCTTGGTTATCCAGTAAGGGGCATGGGCTTCTGACCTAAGCAGATAGTTATTTATGTATGTGGACAATAGCACAAAGATTCCTCTCTTCCTTCATTAGTAGCTGAGTGGTTGGGGCACTTGTCCAGGACATGAGAGAGAGGGGCTCTAGGAAGCCTCAGGGAGTTTGAAACTACACATCCTATATCCCAGCAAAGTGCCCTACCTGATCCTGCACCATGGGGCAATGTAACAGAGAGCCTGGGGCTTTCTGTTAAGAGGAGAAGCAGCCCAGCCAGGTAGCTCTGCAGGCTGGCAGCATGTTGCAGCTGTAGGTCGCCATGGCAATGGGCTAATGGGATAATTAGCCAGCACCTGCAAGTGGTCTGATGACCCAAGGCAGGCAGGATCAGGGGAGCATATAGACTCAGGGCTGTGGCTAGCAGGGCAGCCTCTCCTTGGCTGCTATGAGGGAAGGAGCTCCTGTCTAGGATGCTGGGTTAGTGAAGGTCTGTACTCTTGAAGGGGTGGCAGGCGGCCTGTTGTTATTTATGTTATAGCCCAGTGGCTTGTGTTTATGTTGTGTTTATACTGGTGGTTTGTGGATGAGGCTATAGGGGAGGTGGAGGCCTCATTAGTGTCCAGAGAGGGGTACTTGACTGCCTTGAGCCCTGCCAGGGCAGGCTCAGGGCCTGAACACTTACTGAGTGGAGAGAGGTGCCAGAGGAGGATACAGCCCCAGAGGGGCCAGGGAAGCTAGTGCCTTGAAGTCATGTCCACTTCAGTGGGCCTAGCTACATTAAAGGGGTAGGGGCAGAGACTGAGGCCCAAACAGAGGGAATATATTGGTAACACCCATGAGGCATGGGGTGTGGTTAAGTAACCACACAACTAGCCCAGAAGGCTTTGGGTGCCCTGCCAGGTACAGCTGATCACAGAGGCCCAGCCAGGGGCCTGGGAACAGTGGAACTGAGGCCTAGCAATGGTCTGGGGGCAGCCTCCCTATTAATTTATAATCCATCAAGGCATGGCAGGAGAGACAGGGGGAATGCCCTAGGGGTGGAACAGGGCATGGTTGCAGAGCCACCAGGGGGTGTCACAGCCATTCCTGGGACTCCACTGTGTTACAGGCAGGCAGAACTGTGAGTGGCCTTCACTGGGAAAGCCAGAGGGAAAGGG
>NW_005841985.1:286088-302426 GCF_000455745.1 Alligator sinensis
CATGGGGACAGAAAAAGACCAAACAAGATGGTTTCTGTGGCCTATAGGAGGAGGGCCCTGGCCTAGCAGGGAGGGAGGGAGTAGTTGGTGACCTCTGTTCCAAGGCTTTGTTCATTTTACCTGGTGACCCTTTAATATCAAGTGTCTCTTGTCCCCTAAGGTATGGCAAGTCACCTACTTGTAAATCATGATACTAATCTGGATTAAATTTTTAAATTGTAATAACGGGTATGATTTGGCCCCATGGAGTTGCATCAGAGCTTGGGGGAGGAGACCCTAGCTTGTAGTGCACAGGGGAATCTAGACAAATGGCTCGGCTCTCCACCCTGCTGCGTACGCTGACTGTGGTGAGAGGTGTCACAGGAGAAGTGTGACTTCAGGAGAGAGTTGGCGGTGGAGTGAATCGGCCAGTATCACATAGGCAATGGACAGGGAGCTGGAAATTGCTGGATGTTGTAAGTGTGTGGGCTTTCTTTTCTGAAAGGGAAAATCAAAGGAGGTAAAGTTTACAGTGACCGGTCCCACAGGGTTTCTTTTTCCTCTCTTCAGACACAGCTGAGCACACTGTCCTGTTAGGGATTCTGAGTCATGTTCTTCTGTTTAAAGGTGTGCTGTAGTGAGGCCTGTCATGTAAAAGCTTTTCCAGCCTCATGGGCAGGACATGAGCAGGTGCCAGAGTGCCATCTGAAGCCTACTGTCTGCCCTCTGTGCTGTATTTGCCATTTCTGAATGACTGTAATACAAAATGCATAAACACCATCGGAAACGAGAGCAACAGCCACTGCCCTGAACCAGAGAGATGAGCACTCTTCCACTAGTTCTCTTTGTGTTCCCAGGATGCTTTCCCTCTTGGCTGTCCACCCCCTCCATACGAAGGTTCCCACAGTCTTACCTGGTCTACACCCTGGTGATTAGGTTGCTGTGCTGTGATATGGGAGCTCATTATTCATAATCCCCCATCAGGAAGTGAGTCATGACAGGTGCCCCCAGTGTTGGAGAGGGGCCTTAGCTACAAGGCTGCTGGGCACAAGTTTGGTAGCAGCATGCTGCTAGATTATGGTCATTTACAAATGTGGGGGCTTATGCAGCATTTCTGTGCACCTGTATTGGACCAACCCCACCGCCTTACCCCCCAGGAGCACTACTGAATTCTGCCCTACTGAATTCTGCTGACCCTGTTTAGTAGTCACAACTTAGTCACATAGTGGTAAAATGAAGCTACATAGGGCAGGGGTTGGTGTCCTATGGCCTGCAGGCTGAAGCTGACTCCAGAACCATTGGATATGGGGCTTTGGCAACATTTAGCAGAGGGAGCTTTGGCCACAGTCAGTCTCCCCATGTCTCTGTTGGAAGAAGTGGCGGCAATGACTCAGTTCATCTGCCTGCCTGCCTCTTCCCTGAGCTGGGTTACTTGGGACTGCAACCAGAAAATTTTGCCAGTTGCTGATATAAAGCAGTGGTGTTCACAGCTTTGGTCCTGTGGGACAGAGGAATACCATAGGGCAGGTGCACAGGGTGGGTCAGGCTTCATCCCACCTTTGCCTTGGTTATCCCGCTGCCCCCACTCAGCCAGGATTGTGCTTTGGGGGAGGTCTATGATGCTTCTGCTCTGGAATCGGGCTTTGGTGGGCTCTGCACCATGCCCCACCCAGCCAGAATGGGGCACTGGGGCCTGTGCTGTGTGCTGGCATCAAGTCCCATGCTGCCCTGCACAAGAGATCTATCGTGGGGTTCCCAGTTTCAGGGGTTGAGCACCCTTGATATAAGGCATTTCAGAGTGTAAGCCCAAGGCATACCATTACACAAAGTGAAGAAGAATGCTATTGGATGACTTAGACACCTAAAAACTGCGAATGCATCATACATCTGAGCAGTGAGCTGGAACTGCTGCAGGAGACTTCCCTATAGGCCAGAGGCGGAGGTCTTCAGCTGTTCCAGTCCCTGCTCCCATGACTCCCTATTTTGATGATTCTCAACCAGGGTTAATGAGATCCTTTTAAGGGTGCCCTGGGGTGCCACGCAATATTAGCACTGTGCAAACACCCACATATCAGCCACAAAGACAAACCCAGAGATTTCAAATAGGAATCCTTGGTGTCAAAAACATCCTGCCTACTGTAGGCTTTCTGAGTTCTTTGCAACAGCAGAATTGCTTTATTTCTCTTCCATAATAATAAAATGAAAACCAAGGGCAGTCAATTTTTGAGGGGTGACTAGACTCTAAAAAGTTTGAGGGGCATTGATTTAATGACTTTTATAGACTGTGAAACAGCTTGTAGAAAAGGGGTTGAGGCTGGTCCCATCCCAGAATGCTGTAGTCAGGTGGCCAGGGCATTCCCCCGTGAAGTGGCAGCTATAGATTTCAGATGCCTCTCCTCTTCCCCTCTCCATCCTCTGCCCTCAGTCACAGGGAGCAGAATTAAAACCAGGTCACAAACAGGCACTGACCTCTGGGGCATTCTGAGGTGGAGCTGTCTCATACTCTATTTTATCCACCAGGAGAAACTGTGTGTCACGTGTGGTGTATGGGGGAGTCAGGTTTGCCCTGGAAACACTTGCTGGCTTGGGTCTCAGGTCAGATGGGCAGAAGAGTTCCTAGTTTCCTTTAGGTGCTCAAGGCACTTCTGGAAGCTTAGCTACATGTACACTGCAATCTAGGTGTGTGACTGCAGCACAAACCCAGGCTGCCTCAGGTATCAGTAGTGAAGCAGGTGTAGCAGCGGCTCCAGAGGCTATGTACCCTGAGCACTGAATGTGCTTATGCAGCCTGTGCTGAAGCAATGGTGCAGCTACACAACTGGTAGTCAAACTAGTGGTGGCAAACCTAGCTCAGATACATCAGCACAAAGGGGAGCCACTGCGGCTCTTCACTGCAGTGTTAAACATACTTTCCAGGCCTGTAGGGACTTTAAGTACCTTCAGGGGTAGATAACACTTGAGAGAGAGCTTTGAAGACTTACTTTTTGGATTTAGGCACCTCAGTCCTTTTGCAGATCTAGGCTGACTCTTCTCCAGTCTCCTCAGATTGTGATCTGCAGCAATATCTTGGAAAATCTCTTGATCAGCATTGCTTTGAGTAAGACTCGAAATACGACCAGCTTGTACTGCTCAGCCTTTCTGGCAGCATGTAGTTATTCCACAAGTCCTCTGATTATGTTACAGAAAATGGACACAGCTTGTAAATCCTGGCACTGGTCCTACATGAGATGAGGCTCATTCTGACTGACTGCTGTGAAGTAAAAAACTCTGCAGCAGCACATGTAGACACTGCCTGGGCTGGCCAGGCCATGAGGGTGCTTCAGTGTGGGGGCTGCATGTCAGATAGCCCTGCACTGAAGTACCCTCTGCCACAGCTAGCCCATCTGCAGCATGTTGAGCTTGGGGGAGCAGCCTTGAGCTGGCCCACTGCCAGCCAGGGCTGCTTCAACCCAGCTCAATGTGCTGCAGTCCCATGTGCACTTGCACATGACACACCCAGAGCAATAAACTCTGGGGCTCTAGAGTTTATTGCTTTGTATTAATATGTACATGTAGACATGCCCACTGAATAGTGTAAGGTGGATAGAAAGCTGGTTGGATTCTTGGACTCAACAGATACTAATCAATGGCTCAATGTCTAGCTGCACCTGGTATCAAGTAGAGTGCCCCAGGGTTGGGTCCTGTGGCCAGTTTTGTTCAATATCGTCATTAACGATTTGGAAGATGGGACGGAGTGCCCCCTCAGCAAGTTTGCAGATTACACCAAGCTGGGAGGTGTAGTAGATACACTGGAGGGTAAAGCTAGGGTTCAGAGTGACCTAGACAAATTGGAGGATTGGGTCAAAAGAAATCTCATGAAATTCAACAAGGATAACTGGAAAGTCCTGCACTTAGTACAGAAGAACCCCATGCACCGCTACAGGTTGGGGACTGACTGGCTAAACAGCAGTTCTGCAGAAAAGGACTTGGGGGTTACAGTGGACCATGGGCAACTGGTGCCTCCTGAGTCTGGGGGGGGCACCAGATTGCTGAACCGGTGCCCCCCAGCAGCTGATCGCCAAGCCCAGAACCACCAGCAGTGAAACTGGAAGTGCACTTCCGCCTGCACTTCCAGTTTCACGACTGGCGCTTCTAGGGGGTGCACAGCCAATTTGTTACAAGGAAAGGAGCAAGTGTGATAGGTTATATATTAATAGAATCATGTATGTGATGCAAGTATCAAATCAGTTGAAATTCTACCATGGGTGTAATGTGACCTTTCCCCCTCCTCACTAAATATCCCATTAGAAGTTTAGGGGAGTCCTTGCCAAAAACTGTACAAATAGATTAGTAGTAGTCAGTAAAAAGAGAATTCAGTGGAATAATGAGTTACAAGATACATGTGTTGCCCGGTTCAAACACACTTTCCCAGAGCACTTATTTCATGTTTTTAAAGTACAAGAACCGTGAGAAGCAATTGCACCATGTGAAGCAGCTGCTCAGCAGTTGGAAAATGCTCTCACAAAAGAGAGCTTTTTTGCTGGGAATAAGTGCTGTTAGGGACACAAGCCTTGGTTTTGATGTGGACTGTTCTCAAGCTAAAGCTGATTTAAGAGATGTGTTGGAGGAATACGTATCTAAAAATGACTGTTGGCTTTCAATGGATCAAAATGATTAAAACAGACTACAAAAACTGATGGATAAGAATATCAAATGAAGCTCTGGGAGGAACTAGTAGCTGCAGGGCAAAATAGTGATAACCAATGTTTGTTGGGTAAATTAAAGCTAAAGGGACACATTTTTTAAAAATGTAATTCCTGATGTGTATGTCCCCGAAAATACATTGGGTCTTGTTTTTTAAGAACAAGTTTAATGCCTTATTAAACTTGGTGGTGTAGGAAATGGTAGCTTCTTGTTGAAGGAAATGTTATCTGTTAAGCTACAAGTAGATGATTATCTCACTTTTGAACCTCAAGTAAGATATCTTTACTGAGAAATGGAAAAGCCCTCAGCCTTGGTTTCTTTTTCTCCTGAGAAATCTTCAAGGAATTCACTGACTGGTGGTACCCAATTCTGACCAATATTTTTAATAAAATTATTTTAGAAGGCATTTATCCAAAATATTGGAATGAAAATACACTAGTCCTGATTTTAAAAATAGCAGTAAGAGAGATCTCAGGTCTTATTGCCCTATTAGCCTTATGTGTATTCCTGCCAAAATGCTTGAGAGAGATTTAATTTTTCACCTTCAGGCATGGATCTCTGAAAATAATATTTTGGGAGAAGAGCAGGTTGGTTTTAGAGAAGGCTATTCTTGAATGGGCCATTTCTTGGCATTGTATTATTTGGCATCTAAATATGTTAAAACACAAAATCATCTGCAGGTGATTTTCTTATTGGGGAGAAGCCATGATAAGCCCTAGAAAATGACAGCTGGTCCCACAGTTTGCCTGTGAAATTAGCTGGCTGCTTCCTCAAGTTGGGTAGACCCCTTAGTTTCCCAACTAAGAAAGGGATATGGCAAGGAGAGTGGTTCTGGAAGCATCACGGGCACCTATACATGTGCCAGATGTTTGCTCTATGTGCTAATTTGCTCCAGCAGCCTCTGTGTCATGTCTATTCAGTGTCCCTGCATTTCAAAATGGTGGCAGGGACACTTGAACTAAAGCTCAAATTTTAGTTTGAGTGCCCCCATCACCATTTTGAAGTGTGGGATGCTGAATACACATGATGCTGCAAGTGATTTAATTAGAGTGGCTCCAATTAAAGTGCCCCCCCACCTCCACCCCAGAGGATGTGCATTGATACCCTAAGGGTCTACAGATCCAAGATAGATTCCACGTTATTGTATGGAGCAGCACTCAGGGGTGTTGACCCTATGGTCCAACTGAAAAGATTTCTAATTATTAAGACAGCTTTTATCTTTACCTAATTCTATGAATGCAGAGTTTGGGGGGGTGGGACTCATGTGCTCTGAAACTGGACTCTTTTACATCTACCAGATACTGCAAGAAGTGTGTTTTAGAACTGCTTCTCTGCTAAATGAACCCTGGTTTGGATGGCTAACAAATATCCATACTCTCCTCTAGATAAATAGTCTGGGAAATGTACTGACCTGGTATTTCTCCTGTATTTAAAACAAGACATTAATTTAAGAATTAAGGATGCCATCATCCTGACAGATCTGCTGGCAGCAAGACTGTCTTGAATTTCCCCTTTTTAAAATTAATAAAATGTTCCTTTGGCCCCAAAACCTATCTGTCGATGGTGCAAACTTCAAATAATGAGAGGCCACCACTAGATTGAGATTCACGCTTATGGAGAACTGCAAGTGGTGTTGGATTCCACTTCCTGATAGAATATGTTCTTGTGGGAAGAATGAGATTGATGACTTAAATCATTATGTGTCTTGTTTATTCTTGGAAGAAATAAGGAAATGGATTTCTCCATTAATGGGAAAAACTATATACTGGGCTAATGAGGAAAAAAAAAACAGCCTGGCTTCTTTCTAACACTTTGGAGCCTTTCTTACACTCCTTAGAAGTATTTGCACTACTTGAACAAAGAATAAGGGCCAAAATCAAATAGCATTTTCCTGTTCTGTTCTATTGTTCGTGTCTCCATTTTACCTTTTCTTTTAGCTCATTATACATCATGTTCTATTTTAATCTTGTGTAAACTAGTAGAATGGATAATCTTGTATGCTTTTAGTAATTATTTATATAAATATTATTTAATGTTTATAAATGTAATTTTTATTGTTCACTTTATTATACTGTTTTGGGGAAAGCTATAAATATACTACTGCTACATTGGTTCTCTGCTTCCACAACACTTGCTACAGGCTGCCCAGGAGTGTCTGTGGAGACCAAGCCCTCTTCCATGGACTCTGGCACTGCTCTCCAGAATTTTCTCTGGAAGGCAAAGTCTTCCTGTCACTCATACTCCAATATTATTGCCTTAGCTTCCTATAGCTGTTACACTAAATTGGGTTAATCTGCCAGCATTCAATAGCCTAACCAATGGAAAGCAGCTAATGTCTGGTCAGTGGCCCCTGACTGTATAGACTTTAGCTGTGTTAGTCTTATGTCCAGATGAAGGAGAATTTATTTCTTGCTTTTGGCAGCAGTAGCATTGCTTTGATGGGGTTGCTGCTGTTGCTGAAATAGTCAGGATGGCAATACAGTGCTACATACTCAGAAACAGCAATATTTTAAAGCCTGAAGGCACTTTTAGAAATTCTCTCTAAAGGACGAAGAGTTCTTACTGTCCATTATTTTACTGCACATATCTTAACCCTAAAATATTAAGTACCCTGATGTATAATAGACTTTGCTTGCTCTTCTGTGCTATTTTACTTTAAAGGTGGTAATATTTCAATGCAGTGAAGTTATTTAGGCTGTAAAGGGAATGATTCACACCGACTGTGCTATATGCAACTCTAGTGTTCGCTTCCTTGGATTCCGCCCTTTGTAAACACCTTGCACACCACATAGGTCAGGACTTCTGTCACTAGAGAGAAGCTACCACAGTTTGTTTCATCTTCTCTCAGTTTTCACACTTGGAAATGAAAGCCTCATTGCTAAGTACAAGGGTCTCAACTCGAATTCATAAATGTTTGCAAAACCATCTCATCACCTAGAAATCAGGTATGAGAGAGGACCTCAAAGCCCAGAAAGTGCAACTTACATGGTCACCTGGCCACTGGGTGAGTGCGTTAACTACAAATCCTTTAGATTTTGTTCAACTGATGAGATGTACCTGTGCATCACTGTGTTAAGTATTATGGTATACAGTACTTATTCTGCTTAGAATGTGATCCATGAGTTTGTTCTGCTTTAAGGCTTCTAGTTTTAATTCTAGTTATCAATGAGCACAGCATCTAAGAGCTGCAGGGACCTCCTAAGGAAGTCAAACCTTCTTGTACTGTGTCCATCAGCTCACAAAAAAGGAGATAAAGCAGCAGTCAGAGGAAATTATCATCTTTTGACCCACCTGCTTACCCAAATGTGAAGTGGTCAGCTGTTTAGTAGGAGATATCAATGATGGCCACAGGTATTTAATTTAGATCGGTTTCCTTCCCACAAAACTACACAGTCTAGTTTCCCCAGGCACAACAAGATTAGTAACAGCTTTGCTCACAGCTCAAAGCTATTAGCAGACATCCCTTAGTCCAACGCTGCCTGCATCTAGTCTTTCACCAGAGGCCTGTTCTCAATGTTTTGCACAAGCTGGACTGGAATGTCCTTACTATTTTCTCTGGTCTTTTCTGGCTGCCTTTCACAGATGCAGAAACCTCCACAAAACAATACCTAGCCCTTCTGCCCACGTGCCTTTATTTTGGGTGGGGATCCTGGAGGGCAGCAAATTTACAGAAGTTTAGGGCTGGAAGGGACGTTGTGAGATCAACGGGTCCAGCCCCCCCCTGCTCCAGAAAGCAATGATGCACGTGCATGTCTTCAGTTCTCTAGTGAAGTTACTATTACATGTCTAGGGCTGCACAGCAGTTTGGTAGCACCCACTCCGTGGTGCACCATGCTGTATGCTTGCTGGGATTTAGAATTGCAGAAAATGAGGGTTGGAAGGGACCTCAGGAGGTCATCTAGTCCACCCCTCTGCTCAAAGCAGGACCATCCCCAATTAGATCATCCCAGCCAGGGCTTTGTGGCGCTGGGCATTAAACCTCCAAGGACTGAGATTCTACCACCTCTCTAGGTAACCTGTTCCACTGCTTCACCATCCTCCTAGTGGGAGTTTTTCCTAATATTCAACCTAATCCTCCTTTGCTGCAGCTTGAGACTGTTGCTCCTTGTTCTGTCATCTGCCACCACTGAGAACAGTCTCGCTCCATCCTCTCTGGAACCACCCTGCAGGTAGCTGAAGGCTGCTATCAAACCCTCCCTCCGTCTTCTCTTCTGCAGACTAAATAACACGTTCCCTCAGCCCCTTAACTATTTTCTTTGCCCTCCACTGGACTCTCTCCAACTTCTCCACATCCTTTCTGTAGTAGGGAGCCCAAAACTATTTCTTTTAGAAGGCAACAAAACTCTGCAGCCAATAGTGATGACACTTCGCCTTCAATAGTTAAGACAACACTGGTTTTAAAGCAATTTTTTTAGTTTACTTTGATATGTACTAGATAGAAGGCAACATTCAAACAGTACAACATGGTAAGGAAGACATTAAAATGTTACAGTAAAACTCGTTTAAAGTATAATTAAACATTAACATGGCAATAAACATGCAGCAGCTTGCAGAGGCAGGGACAGTGCTCAGTAGTAAATACACTTTGGTATAC
The DNA here is from genome assembly GCF_000455745.1 of Alligator sinensis. NCBI lineage: Eukaryota > Metazoa > Chordata > Crocodylia > Alligatoridae > Alligator > Alligator sinensis. Next base: position 295,345 of record NW_005841985.1, read on the forward strand.
AGAAAACTAAGGCAGCATTTACAAGTTTAGTTTTGGTTGTAATTTGAATTATTTAGAGCTGACAAACAAGCATTAGCTTAGCAAGCCCTACTCTGAGTATATAAACAGTGTTGCACTCTATTATTTGGTATTTACATTAGACATCTAACCTAAGGCTCCAGATCCAATTTCAAGAACTTTTCATTGTTAAAGTCTGTGGCTCATGACTCAGGTCTAAACTGCATGTAGTGACACAAACAGTGTTTCATATTTAGCAGTTTCTGCTTTGAAACCCAATTAAATATATAATGCCCTATTTGATACCATGTCACTTATTGCACTATTACTATTTCAGGCTAACTTTTAATGCACCTTTATACCCAGGTTTAAAGTCTAGCCCTCATTGATTTTTTTGCTTCCCAACAGATGGAAAGAGTATGTTTAAGAAAAAGAGTTTGAATTTCAATGTGTAAGAGCAAAAATGAAAAGGACTATACAAATTAATAAGGTTTTACTTTTTCAGTTTTGCTCTGTATATGGGAGCACTTTGGTGGAAAATGCGATTACAGTGATACATGATGGAGAGCTGCGTAACTTATAATTTTTTTTAAAGCAGACTGCAGGTAGACAACATCCCTTTACTCATCATGTGCTTTACATGAAAAAGATAAAATATTAACATAAAAAATGTCAAAGGCTGTGCTCATCTGCATGCTTAACAGGCAGTAAGTTTGCAGACATTAGTGCAGAAATATAATAATTTGATATTGACCTTGTCCTTCCAAACATGGTACTATTATTTGTCATTTACATTGACAGTTCTAATGTAATCCACCGAGTTTAACTGGTATGAGAAGAAAAGCTTCCCCAAACCACTGTTGCCTTTATTGCACTAAAGAGGTTATTTTGCAAATACCTCTTTAACATGAATGAGACACTTATGTACAGGTCCATTTCAAAAGGTGCTGTCTGTACTCTGCTGAAGCTGAAATCCACTGTGGGAGGAAGGGTCAGGACCCTGTAAGACTGGGTCTTCAGTTCTTGGACAAATGTCTTAGCCAATAAGCTGCCATTACGTTGTTGAACTTAATCTAATATAAAAGCTTCCCTGCACACTTAAATCAGAGAACTTCTTAAGAGGGTGTTTTGGCTTGCATAAGCTTTTGAGAGATGAAAACAGAAAAACCACCACTGAGAATAGTTTAGCTATAGTATAGCTTCACCTTCTCTAACTTACCCTCTCTTTTTAAGCCAAGCCAGGTCCTGGACACCCAACACATAATAATGGCCCAATTTTCATTGGTTTTGTACAATGTAAATTACTGTTGGATCCTAAGGAGACAGGTAAGCAGCTATCCAGGAAGATGCTTGATGAAGGACTTCTATATTTCCAGGCTACTAGAGCTAGGAATAGATGTTGAATTTGTCTGCAGGTAAGTTGTGCCTGTGTTTGTCCCAGAACAGAAATATCTTGGGATTGATACGTACACACAATCACCCCTCTAATCAGGGATGAATGCCACTGATTTGACAATGCAATCCCTGGTTAACCATTCAAATGTACTTTGCAACATCCTTGAATAAACTGTTAGCACTTATCCTGTTAAGATAAATCCTAAAAAAAAAAAAGTTAAAATGCATGCAACATCTAGCTGTTGTCTAGGTAGCAGGGGAACATTTAATAATCTGCCTGCCTTAAGTGAAAAGTTGCCTGAAGCATGAGCTCCAATATAATTTTATATTTAAAATAAATTTCTGTTGATTATAACAACTAACAGCTTAAAACAGAAGACCATATAAATTTGACACACACATGAAAAACAACAGAACTCAGACAGAAAAACCATTCAAATAGGCAAGAAGTTTGACAAGCCCTAATACAGCAAATTAATTTTATTTATCTGGGAGGGACTGTTGATGTGACGACAGCAATCAAGTACATGGGGGGGGGGCAGGGGGGGAGGGAATTTTTGCTCTGTTAAACGTACTAGAAGCAAGTAAGTACATGGCATGTTTAACCAAACAAGATTAGGAATTTCTTCTAGGTTATGCCAAGGAAGTTTTAGACACCACAATGATGCAAGTGATACAACTTAGTTCCTGTCCTGCCAAGATTCTGCATGGCAGTTTTGACTGCACACATGAGGGTTTATAACATTAGGCACTACATCTTTTGTTGAGTGGTTGATGGAGGTTCAACCTTGAGCTGCAACGCTGGTGTGCAAGGGCCAGAAAGTCAGCTATGGGTCCCAGCCTCATGAAGAGGGTTTGTTAGGTACTGAAGGATTTGTGCAACTTCAACACCAAACGTCTTCCAGATACCCCTTAAGGAATCCCTGGCTACCACCCCCAGTACTTTGACAACTACCATAATACCCTCTTAGGACCATTGATGAATTGACCTAAATTAGTGTTGTTCTAGACCAGGTGTTCCCAACCCCCAGGCCATGGCCTGGTACTGGGACATGAAGAGTTGGCTGCTGGTCTACAGGAGGGTTGACCCATCCTATCCTGCAGCAGTGGCTGCTGTGGTTGAGGTTTGGTTCCTCCCTCCCTCCCGCTGGGTAAAAGTGTCTTTATGGGTGTTCCAGCCTGAAGTGCTGGCCACAGGGCCCCACGTGGTGTCACCAGAAGTGACTGCGGATTAACAAACTGTGGACTGGAAGTGACAGTCCACATACGGCGGTCCAGCAGCCAAGGGTTGGCTGCCAGTCCACGGCCACTTTCAGTCCACGGTTTGTTGGTCCTTGATCTAAAAAGGTTGGGAACCCCTACTCCAGACTACTGTTATTTAGGCCAGGCTGTAACCTATTACATTCCCAGGACAGGAGTGGGGGGAAGGATGATGAGGGATAGGATGCTCCCAAGATGCCCTTTGCTTTTTTTAGTACTGCATGTGGATTGTAGAACATTGTTACAGTGAAGAACAAAATCAGATCTTTTGAAACGAGACAAGTGACGAGCTAATTAAAAAGTGTGCTTGTGCACACAATTCATTTTCCACCTGCCATCCTCGTCTGCAGTCACATAAAATAACATGCTTCAATATTATTCTGTTTCCCCAGCAGAAGTGTGCCAGTGTGGGCAACCAATCAATCAAAAATGGACATGAAATGGTCAGTGTTAAGTGTATTTTTATTTTAATAATGCTTGTATTTATTTTTAAAAGTGCACCATAGTAAAAGTATTCCTTTGTATGTAACAATATTCCAGGGGCTAAGTACCAGGTAAGCTTAAGTGGATTGTCAATGCATTATACCACATAAATTTTAAAACTTTTTCAAGGTCGTGACCAATATACTTGAACTGCAAGGTGCTTTCGAAACATAAAAAGTTAGAACACCATCAAGAAGCAGGAAGTTACTTTCAGGTCAAAAGCTGAACACTGCATGGCACCATTCTTTGGTAGAGAAAACTATTTAATTAACAAGCTGTAATGCTCATAGCTCCTATCATGTGCTATAAGCTGGTGACCTACATAAATGTTTACTTGCCCTCTAGTCTTTTTGCTTCTATTTTCTATACTCATCTATTTTAAAGACTTAAATTACAAGGAAAAAAAGAGTGCTTTCTGGGAGGGATTTGTTCTCTCCTCCTAATACACTAAGTCAGCTACTAATGAGCTGTAGGCAGTGGTGAACAGTAAGATGCCACTAGTAACAGAGCAGAATTATGTTAGAGGGAGCTCTAAGAAGATGCTTCTTTTCTTCTGAAATCATCTTTAATTTAAATGGATTCCCATTATGCACGAGGGTGTTTCAGCAACTTACCACTGTTTCCATTGTGGGCAACTATCATTTACTGGACCACATGACTTCTCTACAGTTATAAATGATAGTATGTTCAACAAATATCACCATCCATGTTCCCTGCTGTGCTCTTTCATCTCTCACTGTACAAAAATGGTTTTATTTAAAAATGTTTATTACTTTCCAAAACACCCTTGTAATTAGAAACAAGATTACAACTCTAGTCATCCACTCATCACCCACTTCTCTTTTCAGGCTACCGTACATTTCTAACTAATGGCAGAGACATTCAGTTGAGGCTTTACATTTTACAAGATCCATTTTGTGTGTTATGGCTTACAGGGAACTCTTGAATGTCCTTGATGTTGTGCCCCAGGCACAAGGAAAAAAGGATTCAAGAATGGAAGACCAGCTAATTGAAATGTTGACAGCAGGAGATCTGAATTCAAATGAAATTACAGAGTACAGCTGTATTGGTTAAATTTCTAGGTAGCAAAAACTGCAAGCTATTAGTAAGAGAAACAGGTCAGCGAAGTTAAGGAATCCTGCACTGCAAGAAGCTATGAACATCCTAAAGCAGAGGTTCACCATTTTCCAGTTTGGATTGCTTTTGAAGAGAATCTCATGGACCAGCTCTTTTCCACTGGTATTGTCCAATTTCCCTATATAATCAATTGTTATTGTTGCTATGTTAACATCTACCATAATATGATTTAGCAGATGAAAACAAGGGAAGTTGGAACCATGCAACCAGCCAACAACAGATAGCACTAGCAAGTATTCTGAAGACCAGCAGCAGTGGTTGCCAACTGCAGCCTATGAATTTTAGAACCTACAGGAGGCCTTAGCACCAAATTGTAAAGCTAGATGGATCAGGTTAAGAAACCCCCAAGATGATTTTTCTAAGCTGAAGAGTTGGCATTAAAAAGAGTTTTTCCAGGTAAGAATTATAAGGAAAAGATTAAGGGTGGACTCTAAGCATATGCTCTCTAAGATGTTAGAAATAGGAAGGGAACAGAGGAAAGAAAAGTAAAATAACAGGAATTGTATCAGCAGGATGAAGATGTATTGCTTATAGCTCAACAGAAGATGGAAGGATGCATTTTGTCAGCTTTCTAGCTGCAGGTTTCTGCTTTTCCGGGAAGTATGAGGGGTATCAGTGTCTGAACACAGCAGGAAACAGATTTCTCTATCAGTGTTTCCCAATCAGTGTGCCATCAGAAATGAACAGGTGTGCTGCAGAACTTTGCCATGGCAATGAGCTACAACAGGTATAAGGAGGGCAAATGCCTTAACAGGTGTGATGTGGAAAATTTTTATTAATGCAAGTATGCCTGCTCTATATAGTGTTTGGTTTCACTGAGACCACAACACCGTGGCAAGGAAGTCACAGAACACTAGTCTTGGTAGTCATGAAAAAAAAATTCCTTCTCATTGACATTTGCGAAAGACAAATCTACATGTAACAGATATGGTTATAGAGCATTTCCCCACCCCAAAGTGTTTAGCATATGCTCTTGTACCTGACAATAATGATGATTTCTAAAAAAACCCAAGATATGGTTTATTTTGGTTAGTGATATGAATATTCAAACTTAAAAAAAACCCCCAATCAATTCAGTTCATCTACAGAGTGGAGCTCTTCTTAACTATGAGTTCCTTCAAATTTTTAAATATGTAATTTCACCTGCCATACATTCAGTTCTGGTTTGAAGACAGGATTCTATATAAAGTCTCTGTTTAGTTGTGGATTTACATAGATATGCAGGTAGAACACTGATTACTATACCAGCATTGAGAGTTAGGCTGTGATTAAATTTGGTATTGTATCTGGTGATATAATTTACAAGTATTTCACAACCTTTGGCTTGCAGTTCTAATATGGGACTTAAAATACTTTGATCTATTAGGTCTTTAGAAACAGCAGCTCTAGGCCAATCCCAGCCCTGGTCTAAACTCCAGGAAAGCCAATTAAAATTTAGTCTGTGATGAGTGCAGGCTAGTATTTTTGGAAGTTGGATAACATAGGTCAAACAAGACTGAAACCATCACGTTTGGGGGAAAGAGACCAGTCAAGCTTAGCCAAAAATGGGTTAATGTGGTACACTGCCAGGAAGCTTATGGTATCCTTTTAGCTTAGGTAACAAAATTAAACTTGCTACTGTCAATCAGTCAAGTTTAAATGCAACATCACAAAAACAGACAAAACTGCAAATATACTACAGTTTTCTCCAATTATTCAGACAAGAAAGAATATATGTAGTGCATGAAGTTGATCTCCAGTATGTCTGGACTGGAAGTTTCCCATGGAAATTAGTACTTGGAGTACTCTGTCATAGTCTCTTGACTAAATGAATCTTTACATACACATATATTTATCTGAAAGCAGATAAATATTAGCTTAATGTATTAGAAACACAGGATAAAAAACACAGAACAGGCACTAGTGAAGGCCTAATAAAGCAGGTCTTTCTTCTCACTGGGGCATATAGCCCCCTTGTCTTACAGTTTGTGGCAGGTAACTTTTTGGCATTTCCTCAACTGTTGCCGCATTTATCCCCAGCGTTTCAGGGATCACAGTCTGCCCTTCGGTAATTGGCCATAAAGCACCTGCCAAAGCAGCTTCCTGCATATTCTTCTGTGGCTCAAAGCCATATGACTGTGAACTCTGACCTGAAATCTGCATTGGTGGAAGTCCAACAAGATCCTCCTCATTTATTGGAGGAGTATTTTGCTTTACTCTTTCAAAATGCGACTCATCTGGATTAGTTTCATCTTGACTGCAATTTTGCTTGAAATACTGATGTCTTGGTGTTGTACCATCACCTAGATTGTCTTCTGATCTCTCTTCTGAATCGAGCAGAGGCTGGGTAGATTCAGACCTTGAGAAAACCTGCACAGAAGGAATCTGGTCTCTGTAGCCATTGAGTACTACAGTCGAATACTGTACAGTGCTCGAAGTATTTTGTGTAGATTCACCTTCATCACTGTCAGAAACACTTTGTCTAGGAGAAGACATGCATGAGGATCCTCCAATACCACTGCTATGCCCCTCTGAAGTACTTTTCTCCTTTTTAAGCAAGTCAAAAGGTTTTAGATCCTGTTCTGAAAAAGACTTCTTGTCATCAGCTTCTATTTCAACCACACTTACATCAGTAAAACTGCCTTCTGGGTACATCTGATCTTTAGAACTAAAGTTGTGCTGAAAGAAAAGAAGTTAAAGAAAAGTTCATCAAAAGAACAATCATTAGGTCTTACTTTTTGTTCCTTAAATGCTTGGAGGTCTCTGCATACCCTGCCCCTTGTAGACTTCAATAGTTATTGCTGAATACTGGTCATGAAGAGGGGGAGCGG
>NW_005841985.1:302523-315867 GCF_000455745.1 Alligator sinensis
CTTGAAACTAGGGAAAAAAAAAAAATCAAATCATATACTAAAAAAACAACAACCAAAAAAACCCCCAAACAAACAAACCCGAAAACCAACCCCCCCCCAACATCTCCTATAACTTATTTTAATTTTATTTAAAAAACATTTTGTCCTGATTTGTGCGTGTTAGCACAGTGTATCTAGAGGTGATTACATAATAGCTAAAAATACACTCTTACTCTTGTATATTGGGTACAGGGGATAAGAGGGTACATATGGGGGCAGGGTGATTGGAGAGTGGGAGTGCAGTGCTGTGGGTATGTGGGTTATGGTGGGGGTGCTGGGAGGTTCCATTCTAGCCAGAGCATACAGTTCCCAACTGCAAGGCCAGGACCCATATGGTGCGGCATAGGGCCAGCCTGGCCCATCCCAGCACAACACTGTTCCAGCTGCAAGGCTGGAACCCACATGGAGCATCATGGAGCCAGCCTGGTCCCTCCGTGCCACATGGGTGCCGGACATGCAGTGGGGAACTGCATGCTGTCAGGAGAGGACGGGACAGCCTGGGATGACTCACTGCTGTGCTGCATGGTTCCCAGCTGCAGGGCTAGGACCCGCATGGTGCAGTATAGCACCAGCCTGGCCAGGTCCAGCCTGTCCTAGCAGCATACAATTCCCTGCTGCATGGCCACAATCTATGTGGAGTGGCATGGAGCTGTCCCATCCCCTCCCAGCAGCATGTGGTTCCTGGCTGCAAGGCTGGGACATGTGGCATGTCATGGGGCCATCCTGGCCCGTCCTGGCACAGTGTAGTTTTGGCTATAAGGCTGGGATCTACATGGCACAGCAGGGAGCTGGCCCAGCTTGGTGGCATGCTAGGTGTCAGAACCACAGGAAGTCCTGCAACATCAGGCTAGGCCAGCTCCATGCCTCCATGCCCACCCCGCCCCCACCCCACTGGTTCTTACCTGCATTTCAACACTAGAACAAGGGAGGGCTGGGGAACAGCCACAGGGTCACCAGGGCAAAAACGTCAGCTAGCCAGAAGCTTCCAGTCTCTAGCAGCTTCTGGGAGTGGGGCAGGGCGAGTTGGTTGCATCACAACTAGAGCCTGAGCCACTTGCTGTTGCAGCTGGCACCTTGTGCTGCCAGCGCCTTGTTGGCTTTCAGATAGACAGCTATTACCTGCCAATGGCTACCTAAATTTTAGAGTGGCCCCGTGGGCCTGATAGAAAGACTAGGTGGATTGGATCCAGCCCACAGGAGGTATTTTGTCTGCCCTCATTTTAGAACCATGGATTCCAGCAGGGGGAGTCAGACATCATTACTCTTTTATGGTACAGTAGAAGAACCCAATACCATCCATTATAAGAACAGAAACATTTGAAATTAAGGCCTTATATGTCAGAGGCACTGACATTTCTTATGGCATATTAAATATCTCAACACTATTTGTAGAAGTTTGCCCCAAGACCTTGACCACAATTTCCCTTGTTCAACCACCATGCAGTCTTCCTGCAAGTAACATCTATGTATCTTATTTACAGATAGCTTATGTGCATTTTCAATTTTTATTCCATTTCCTAAAAATGGTTTTGCAATAATATAACCTCTTTGACTTTACAATAAACAAGAAAGCAAGCAGAACCATGCCCCAAACCTTCAAGTCTACGAAAACGTGCATTAGATGCACTGCATCAAGTTCTTATTTGGGCTTTGAGCACCTTGCACCTAAGATACATTAAGATTCACATGAATGGTATTTCACAGAATCCTAGGTCATAGGATTAAAAGGCAAGAAAATGAGGTCTTCTGACACAGGAGCTCCTACTGGTCAGTTTATTATGAAAGGTTCAGAAAAGGCTAATCCTTACCTTCACTGGAGCTTGAGGGGACCACTGAGCAATGTTACTCTTGGAAGGATCAGGCACGTTTGGCCAGATATACTTTTTAATTCTGTGGAGAATAAAAACATTGAAAAATATATTTCTTGAACCCTGAACTCTTAACCTGAGCTGAGTCCTGCTTTGCATTCTTCACATACAGTATTGGCCCATCAGACTCCTATTTGACAGAAGCTCTAGGGAGGCTAATTTTGTCCTGTCCCATTTGATGTCTGGTGTACTTGTTTGCACGGTACCCTTAACACCTCTTTTTCCAAGTTGTTCCTTATATTAAGTCATTTTATTACAAGGACCACAAGTTTTTAGTTAGCTGTAAAGAATTCAGTAAGGAAGCAGCTGGTTGATCCAGAACATCAGCATACAGTGAAAACCAAGGGCTGGAAAGAGAAGTTAGTGTTTTATAATGCACTGAACTCTTAAACATATGAATGTTAAAAAGTAGCTCTCAACTGCTGTTAATTATTGAGCTAGAAATCCCCATCTCTTCAGGAGAAGCACAGGCCCGTTTCCCTCCTCATAGTTGTTTTACCTTAGCATTTGCTATGGACAGTTGCACAACTGGCAGCTGTTATTGCATCTTGCCACAAGGTGGCAGGTAACAGCTTAACTGCCTTTACCAAACTGCTGCCCCAGAATGGATGTAGAATGGGCAATTATTTGGCTGGTGGGCCAGGCCACTTAATGTTTTGGTAAGCTGTTGAGGGCTGCACACAGTCTTTCAGAAGATTTTATCAAATTATAGATAAAAACAAGTCCCATGCTTAAAAAAAAAAAAAAAAAAAAAAAATCAACCAGCCACTGCAACATTTTAATTTTATTTGAAAAGCGCAGGCTCAGGGGTGATCTGATGGCCACCTATAAGTTTATCAGGGCTGACCACCAGTATCTGGGGGAACGTTTGTTCACCAGAGCGCCCCAAGGGATGACGACTAGGTCGAATGGTCATAAACTACTACAAGACCGTTTCAGGCTGGACATAAGGAAGAATTTCATTACTGTCCGAGCCCCCAAGGTCTGGAACAGCCTGCCACCGGAGGTGGTTCAAGCACCTACATTGAATACCTTCAAGAGCAAACTGGATGCTTATGTTGCTGGGATCCTATGACCCCAGCTGACTTCCTGCCCTTTGGGCAGGGGGCTGGACTCGATGATCTTCCGAGGTCCCTTCCAGCACTAATGTCTATGAAATCTATGAAAAAATAATATTTGTCCCGATTTATGTTTTTTGAGTAGCATATATAGAGGCAGCATACCAGTTCAATATAATGTCTTACTCTTGCATATTGTGTATGGTATGTGGGGGGTGGCATAGGGTATGTGTATTATGTGCAAGTGGGGGGTGGGCTGCCCATGTGTTAGGTCCCAGGAGCTGGCTGGGGGTGTGGGGAGGAATAGAAGGGGGTGGGGGCAGGGGTCATGTGCAGCAGAGTGCTCCTGGGCAGCACACATCTCAGTGTAGTTACCACCTGGTGCCCCATCAACTGGGGCTGAGCCCCACCTGCTCTTGCCTGGGGAAGCCCCTGCTGTGCCTGCAGCCACCTGGGTACTGCTCAGTTTCCCTGCCTTCAGCAGCAGCTCCTCCTCTGGCTCCTGCTGTGCTGCTCCAAGTGGGGGCAAAGGGAGATGCAGCGAGCAGCTCCTGGCCCAGGTGTGCAGGGCTCCAGCTCCCAGCCATCTTCCACCCACTTGGTTGCCCACAGGTGAGTGGAAGGTGGCTAGGAGCTGGAGCCCTACCTGCTGGGGCAGGAGTAGCAGGGGCCAGAGGAAGGGGAGCTGCTGGAGGCAGAGGGAGCCGATAGTAGCTGGGAGGCTGCAGCCACACCAAGAGCAGCTCCACTAGGAAGCTGTGCACACTGGCTGGGGTCATTAGGTGGGTGCAGAGCACAGGCTGCCCTGGGTGGGGCTTAGCCCCATTCAATGCCCCACAGGGGCAGCTGTGGGCTAGGTCCAATCAGCTGGTGGGTCAGATTCAGCCCACGGGCTGTAGTTTGCCCACACCTCCTGTAAACAGACAAACAGGTATAACTTATTCCACTGGAGTTTCACCCCTGATTCTTTCAGGGATAATCCTCATCTGGCTCAGGCAAAGTTATGGAATATGCACCACTATGCCTTCTTTTTTGTACTGGGTTAACTGGCAGGCCTGTAGTGTCTGGACAGGTTTAGTTTCTTAGTTGCAACAGAGTAAGAGTGGAAAATGACAAATAATATCCATGGGGCATTCCTCTATTCACACTGAAACATTACTGTCCCTCCATCATGCTCAAAGAGTCTCACTTCATCACAAAATTTGTACTTACAAGTCCCGTTTGTTAAAAAAGAACAACACTCCCAAAAGGACACTCATCAGGAATGCTAGACACACAGGTACGACTATGGCTTCAATTTCTCCCTTTCCTAAACAGAAGGGGGGGGGCAGGAAGGGGGGGGGGGGGGGGGAAGAAAGATGAAGTTTAGTTCACATGCTCAACAGTAACCGTTTCCAAAAACAATCAATCATTCAGAAAGGCAGGGAGTCTGGGGGCAGAAAGGGGAAGGAGGAGAAACCTAGAACAGCCAGTACATGCAATGATGTGGACCTGTACGTGGACCTGAAGACTTCACTACTCAGCAGCATAACCTTGGTTGCATTCATACAAGCAATTGTGTCATTAAGTGGTGAGCTGTTCTGGAGATTTTACTCTTGATGGAATCAGGAGTAATTTTATACTGGATCGATGTTCAGGCACTTGCATGAATGTCATAGGTTGGTGGTCTGCTAGCTGCCTCAACAAGCTGTTTTCAACCCTGTCCCTACTAACTGCTCTGCAAGATGGGGCTCCCTTTCTTTGGTTAGGTGGTTTGCCTTTCCAGTCATTCAGAGCATCAGGTGGAACTGCGAAATAAAAAAAGCAGTGTACCTTGCACATGCCACTTGCAACCTATTTACAAAGGCTCTGTCTATGTCATCACTCAGATCATGCTTATTTACCAGTGTCAGGACTGCCCACAGTGGTACACATGCAAATGCAATCACTAGCCTGGCCTCAAGCTGATTGGCCGCTTCAGTCCTGTACAAGCTGTTGGTTATCTAGTCTGCAACCTCCCCAGCTATAAATAAGATGCAGCACAGCAACAAGCTAGTAAGTAAACTACTAAATACTAGTTCTTAAGCCAGTGAGGTTTCATATCTCAGCATATCAGAGAGCATTGGTGGAAAGCTAGAAAAAGACATCTCAGTCCTGGGAATGGCACCACAAATTGGTGACAAAGAAACAAAAGGCTGCTATTGGTTGGCACCTGCAAAGTGTCTAGACTCTCAGAAACACCAACACTAGGCTTTATAGTCTTTCAAGTTCCTCAAATGTCTCCATCATTTGCAGAAGCTGCTGTGATAACATGAGGGAAACTGTACAGTTGTCATCACACTGCATATTTTAGGTTTCATTATTCTCCTCATTTGTCCTTAGATTACATATGAATAATGTCAAAACACACTGGTATACATATACATTAGTTTAACACTGCTATGTATGTATTCTAACATTTTTTCCGTTCCGGCTGAGAATACACTGATTGTATGAACCTTTCTTTGAAATCATGGGCCTGATTTAGCGTGTGCACATTACCACCATGACTGCAGGTAAAACCTGGAAATTCCACATGGCAGTGACCAGAACGGACCCAAGAGTGAATATAGAAATGTGTTGTTACCATACACAATAGTACTACTCTAAGGCAAAACAACAAAAAATCTTCACACCCTACCTATTCCTCTCTGGTCATACCTTATTTATTATAACTTATAATTTAGGGCTACAAAGGGCTTAGAGGGAAGAACATTCTTTAAAACATCTGTAAAGCACCTTGCACAACAAGCCTCTATCTGGTTTTGGAGCACCAGCATCACCATAGCTGTAGTTAGAAAACAGTTTCATGAATACTTCTAAAACCAGGTCCCATAATCTGCATAATTAATTCTTACCAAACTTTTGTGTAGTAAATGTAAATACAGGACCACTTTTGCCTCCTACTTCTGTATATGCTGCCATCCGCACTGTGTACAAAGTGTCACTGGATAGGGAAGAGAGGGTATATTCTGTTTTGGAAGGATCCACCTTCACAGCTGGAAGATAAAGGGGAAACATTTTTACATATCTTTTTGGTAGTTTAAATAAAAAAGCTCCAGCTCTGCAGATGTACTAAATGTGTACGCTACATCTATAAAAAACAAGGCATCCAAGACAAAATTAACAGGACATTTTGTGTGTCAGTGATGAAAATAATCATGACAACGTAGACCCACACAGGTTTTCTAAGTCAAAACAAATAATTTAGTTTCTTTGTTCTGTATAAAAGACTTAACTCCATGCTGGTCTGCAGTTATCTATTCATATGTTCCAGAAAGGCACTGAAAAAGCTAAAGCCACCCTCAAACCCAACAGTGTAGCTGCACAGTGAAGTTCAGGATAATAAATCTTTTAATTGCGATTCTCTAGCTCTGACTATTGTAGGAAAAAGGGTCTGACCCTTTTTTTAAGGCCATTTAATTAGTTAAACCTATTTAACTATAACCTGCTGATAACATGCTCGATGCAGACCACAGGATTTCACCAAAGAATTGTGATATTAGACCCTACTGTTGCTAAACTAGAGGATTTTGTTCATTATGCCCAGCACTTTGAAATATTTCCAGGATACCAGGAACAAGAGTGGATTTTAAGAATTAATTATCCTCAATGTTAAAAATCACAGACCTTATTTCCATTTTGGATTTGTCTAGTTTGCTTTTGTTATACCACTGCTCTGGGTTAAGCAGCTTAAGAATCAGACGTCTGATCCCTGTTCCAGTAGTACAGATAGTACCAAGTCACCACTCAATCTTCTTTATGAAGGTGAGCTGAACACTAAGGTATGCTCTGGACCACTAAGCACTTAGAATCATTGTGGTTTTTTTTGCTGCCATAAGCAAAGCCATAGGGTTTCCACTGTCTCCTTTCCACAGGCTGGAACTGCAGGCAGATTAAAAGCATGGAGCTTTTAGTCTTGCTTTTCCTGCTGGCAGTGATCAGTAACTTCCAAAAGATAACAGTCAAAGAAATAAATGTTAATGTTAAGCTCTGTAAATGATTACCTGTTTCATTCCCACTGATAGTTTTGTAAAAGATAATGTAGTTTTTGATAAACCCATTTTGATCATCCACTGAGAGATGCTTCCATGTTAAAATAGCTTCAGTTTTTCCTACTTTTTTTGTCTGAATGGTTGGTCCTTTTACAGGATCTGTAAATGGAAGACCACAATTAGTGTACACATCATCAGTATAAAAAGTCTGGTCAACATTACCTAGAAGTTACCTACAAAATGCATTTTTTTGCTTGAAATTATTATATATTATATTATAGGTACATGGCAAATTCCTGGGTTCAACATGAAAATAAAGAAAAAGTTTGGACAGTTAAAAATTATTTTAAAACATCTCTCCCCTATCCTCGAAGGAAATAATGGCTAACCTGAAAAATGTAAAACTCAAAAGTCAAAGGGGGCAAAATACCCAAGTATAATGTGATGCGGTGGCGGACAAAGCTAACCAAACTCTGACGTACATCCACCGATGCATCTCAGGCAAAACCAGGGAAGTCATCCTCCTGCTTTACTTGGCCCTGGTGAGATCGCAGCTGGAGTACTGTGTGTCCAGTACTGGGCCCCCCACTTCAGGAAGGATGTAGAGAAGCTTGAGAGAGTCCAGAAGAGAGCCACTCATATGATCCAAGGCCTGGAGGGAAGGCTGTACAAGGAGAGGCTGAGGGACTTGGGACTCCAGTCTGGAGAAGAGAAGGCTCAGGGGGACTTTGTGGTAGCCTACAACTTCGTAAGAGGGGTACACCAGGACCTGGGATAACATGTGTTCACCAGAGCTCCCCAAGGGATAACAAGGTCTAACGGCCACAGTAAACTGCAGGAAGGCCAATTTAGACTGGGTATTTAAAAAAAAAAAAAAAAAAAAAAGAAGCTATTTACGGTGCATGTGTCCAGGGTCTGGAACAAACTCCCCCCAGAGGTGGTGCAAGCATCTACTCTGGATTCCTTCAAAAAACAACCACAGCTGGATTTATTTCTTGCTGGAGTCACTTGATCCCAGCTGACTTCCCACCTATAGCGGGGGGGGGGCTGGACCCAAAGATCTCTTGAGGTCCTTTCCAGTCCCTAATGTGTATGAAATCTATAACAAGCAAACAAACGAAAAAACTGCATAGAAATGCTAATTTACTGAAGTAATTTTCACTGAAAAGTGAAAAAGCACAAGATCATCTGGTAAAGGTACTAATCTTAAATTACTAAAGAAGAATAATTTTGGGAATCACAACCACTTAAAATTTACCATTCATACATTGTAAACTAGATCAAAATGCAGAGACGGGAGGGTATAATTTAATTTCTAACAGGATGGCTGCACAAAAAAAGTAAGTTAGGGTGTGAATGCTTACTCTGCAATTAATGTTCACATGCATACTCTTATCTCATGGAAAAATGTAAGATAGCTTATTTTTCCTTGAAATTGGGGCAAGTTACTGCAATCATTTACAGCAGGTTAACAGCATGCACATGGGCTGTTCAAGCAGATTAACTGACACACTGCAAGTTCATACCCTGGCTTACCTCAGAGCAGGGGTGGGCAAAATATGGCCCATGGGCTGGATCTAGCCAGCCAAGAGATTCTGGCTGGCCTGTAGTGGTTCTCTTGGCCCTGCCTGGTCCAGGTATAGATGCAGGCCTGGGCCACAGTGTGTGGCCTGACCTGCTGCCCCTGGGCTTCCAGCAGGGCAGTGGCCAGACTTGCTTCCCAGCACTCCCTGCAGCAGCAGCTCTTTCCAGCTGCCGCTGCCAGACTTGGACCTGCTGCCTGGGCAGCCTGACCCATCTGCCCCACATCCACCACCAGGGGGCTGGATGGAGTGGGTGGGCAGGGTCTTTATGGAAACTGGCTTGAGACAAACAGGCAGGGTGCATGGCCAGGCAGATGGGACGGGGCTGTAGGCAGGTAGGGAATAGCATCCAGGAGCAGGATGGGCAGATGGAGCTGGGATCAGGATTGTGGGGTGGTGACAGTGTGGGGCTAGGGCCCTAAGCAGGGGATCATGGCTCTGCCCTGTGCCACCCTGTGATGGGCACCCATTCCGTGGGCAGGGGCACATGGGGAGCAGATCATGGTTGCCCTGGCCCTGTGCTGTCACTGCCCCGTGATCCCAATCCTGGCCTTACTTAAGTTGAAGCTAAGTCCAAATTAAGAGCACCAGAATATGAACCTGGAAAGAATGATATAAGGAATAACAATTAAGGAACGGCCCACAAATTACCTGCAGGAATAATGATAACAGAGGAAAGAGTAAATAAAGTGTAATGGGTAGGAAAATCTATGGATGAAGTTGAGAGAGGAAAAACTTTTAGGAAATATTTGTTGGTATCAAGAAAGGGAAACTGTTTAAAGGAAGTAGGGGAAGCCTACATTTTAAAAAAGGTGTCTGAAAACTACAGGCAGGAAAAAGCCATTAGCACAGTTAAGTGTACAACAGAGATACAATCTTGCACATGTGCATGGGGATGGGCCATGTGCCCTAGTAAGCCTCTCTCCACTTTCTATAAAGTCAGTCAAAAAGATGGTTTATGACAGTTAGGGCTGGATCTTTGTACTTACAGTCCTGCTTAAGATAAGCTTTTGTAGATTGACCATTTCCTTGACCATCAGCATACAACGGATACACAGTTATCTGGTAACACTTGAATGGCTTTATATCTCCTAATGCAAGGATTTTAAAAGATAAAACACACCTCATCAATACCAATTCATTTACTTGAGTTTAAAAAAATGCATTGGGAATGCATCTTAATTAGTTGAATGGTGTCTTCCAGACCTATTACCAGTAAGCCAATCAAGAGACAAATCTAGGCCCAAAATTGTAATGAAAACAAAGTCCCACAAAACCTATTAACAAAAGCATTCTTAAAAAAACAGATCTTGGAAGAATTTTAAAATGCAAGTCTCAGAAAGCATAACGTATATTTTCTGAAATTCTGCAGTTACTGAGTTCAGTAACAATGTTATAGTATGTTGAAAACGTAGGGTTAGATGTGGTTTCATGCAATTCCTAATAAACTGTCATGCTATCGTATATCATATGGTAATATGTTTCAGTTTCAAAAACTTAAATATTCCCATAGTTTCGATTTCCTGTAAAGCCGTATTTGACATTTCTGTCCCAAAGCCAAATGCTAATCAACATTAACAGCCAGTAAGCAACATGCTCTTCACACAGCAGCACAATACCTTCTCCTTCTTACTTATGGTTACATCAAATGCATCCAAAACAAACCAGCTTCTACCACATCCCAATAAGGTTTCTCAAATTAACTACTCTGGGTTCTATAATCTTTACATATTTTAACATATTAAGTCAAATACCTTTTAGAAATGTGCTTTCAGAACTGCCAGGCTCCTGCTGCCATTCAGTGACATAGCTGGAATTATTAGACATCTCATACCATTCAATCACATACTTCGCCACATGGCTGTTGGGAGCAATCCAGTGTACCCACAGCCTGCCAGCATGAGGAGCTGCTCTAACATTTTTCACAGAAGCTAAAATGAGAAAGAAGGTTGCTGGGAATAATTCATATACACAAGATCTCCAGTGCGCAAAGGCATTTGCACTAGCTCTTTTTTTTTTTTTTTTTTTTTGTGTAAGATGCTGTTAAATCTGGCCCCAGTTTAAAGTAAATTAAGCCATCAATATTAGTAAAGCTTTACTAAGCACATAAGAGCCACTTTGATGGAATCTTGTAGTGCACACTTAAGAGCGATTAACCAGAATTTCTGAATCTTCAAGGGCTAAACTAAATGTTTTTGGGTACATTAAAATTATTACTTAGCATTTCAAGAGGGCAGTACTATATGCCATCTAAACTTCCTGCAGTAAGTAACCACCTATCATAGAAAAGGTGATGCAATATCAACGGAAGAAATCAGCAGTCAGTGGCAGACCTAGAATCAGACTTTAGTTCTTGGCTCCCAGCCTTGTGGACAAAACATGCCATTCACTTGATTCACTGCTGCTAAACAATGCTAAATACCCTTAGCGTAACATCTTCTGATATGAAAAAGCTAGTACAACAAGGCTGAGGAAAATACTGCATTGTGTTCCTTCCCTACTGAAAGAGCCCTAGCTTGTATTTTATTGCTTTTCAGAAACAACGCTTCAGATCCTTTCCATACTAGTGGCTAACAGCAGCAAAAACAGTGGATGTTTCATTCATACCACCTTGTTTGTAGAGTAGAGAGCAGCAAGTCATATGATGCTGCATCTCATCTCTAGCTGCTTGACCATTCAGCCCACTTAATGCAAGAGTCTGTAGACCTTAGGTGCTAGAAATAAGGAGGAGCTTAATTTTTCTATACCAGGTGCTATTCCTACAGAATAAAAGGTGATAATGAGTAATTACCAAAGCAAATAGTAAGTGGAAAAAGTGAATGAATGCTTCCAGGCATCATGTCTAGGGAAGTGGGGAGGTAAAAGACAGTGATGGGGCAGCATGTGTGAAGGAAGAAAATAAAGAGGTGACAAAAAAAGTACTGAAGGAAGTGCAAAGCAGCATAGAAGAGCACCAAATGGATAGCAAGGGAATAAATCCAAAGAGAGGAAAAAAACAAAAACAAACAAACAAAAAAACCCCACCTGTCAATTGAGAAAAGAATGCTTAATCTATTCAAAGATACACAGAATTATTTTCATTTAATGGAGCAGTTGCTGCAGAAATGTCTTGTGGTAGTACAATCACTGTGAGAAAAGGCGAGAAACTATCCAACTCTCAAGCTACAATTTATACAATTGAAAAAAAGTGACTGATGATTCAAGAAGGGCCTGTAAACAAGGCATGTGCATATTTATTCAGGTAACGTATTAGTTTAAGCACCAAGAATGTAAGCAGAAGTCATTATGCACTTCATGTTTACCATTACCTGTAACATTTAATAGTTACAAATACAAACACTTTTTTTTTTTTTTTTTTTAGCAGCAAAGTAAGGCACTAACCTTTTGAGTTGCTTGCTGGGATAAGTAAAACCGATGCAGGAGATGAACCAACACTGTTATGAGCAGTCACTGTTACATCATATGTCCCCTTTGGTAACTCTAAAGTCAGGTTTGTGGTGTTAACGCTGTGTTTTTCAAGTGGTCGTGACAGAGGCAATCTTGCTTTGATAGTCACTTCGTAATGCAAGATTATCCCATTGGCTTCATAATGATCAAGCTCCTATTATAAAGTAGTTTACTTTTACTGATTTTAAACCAAAAAAGTATTAAGCAGTCATTTAAGCAGATTACTGTGTTTTTTGCATGCACAATTCCTGTATGTTTCCATAACGTACACATAAGAAATGATTTTACCCTGAACATCTTACTTATGCTAAAATCCCTACTGAAGTAATAAAATGTGTTACAGCTTTAGTGTTAGTGATGCATTAGAATGCAAAATGGCATTAAATAAATTTAAGTTCTTCAGAAATAAGAATCAGACACCGCCTCTACATTTGTAATATTCCTTCTTTTCAGCTACACCAAAATCATAATCATAATTTAGGGGAGACAGGGCTGGAAGGATGAGAGAACAGATGAGAAGAAAGTGGCACATCAATTCTGTGCAAGGCCTCTCAGTAAAGTCCTTAGAAGGGGTGTCGCAGTGTAACTGTAAAATCAATAGTGACAGGAAGAGTAATACTACTTTAGAATAAATAGTTGGCATTCTCTCCTCTCCCAATAGAGCTAATAACAGATAAATTAAAGAGGACAGAATATTGATCATAAAAGCACTGCATTGGCATTATACTGAACCTAAGTTTCTGAAACAGGCTGGATATTAACTAATCTAAGGTTCTTGCAGAGGAATGCATTTTCCTTACTATCGCAGGAAAAACCATGGTCCTTTCATTATAAGACAATCTGACCTATACGTTTCATATTTGGATTTACCGGTTTGTAATCCAATAAAATGAACAAGAGTACATAATAGCTCCTACAGCTCCGATTGTGTATTCCAGCTGTCAGCAACCCCCAGCACGTGTGACAGAGTATGGCATGCGAAACCATTTTGCTCAGCATGCCACAGCTAGCCACGGGACGGGACTGTGGCACCAGCCCCCCCCTGCCCAGGAACACTGGCTGACAGGGGATGTACTGATGCTCTCACCACCCCCAGTGCATCACCACTGGGTCAGGACTGGGGTATTTTTGGCACTCCAACCAAAAATGCTGCCGCCCTTCGATATATACTTTTGAATTTGAAACCTTTCTTCCCCTCCTGGAGAGATCAGACTGACATCTGTTAGTTGGAAGTCAGATTCTCAGACAGAAAATGTTCTTTGTATGCCAGTTGCACGTCATGGCTGTCTCCAGATGTGCATGGACATTTAGATCCCTAGGGACAAGTCCCTCAGGA
>NW_005841985.1:315877-329563 GCF_000455745.1 Alligator sinensis
TGTGCCATGCATTTTCTGGTATGCAGCAAATTACCCTGGGTGGGTAGGGGAGCTTGAAGCCAGCACTGCACTAGGCCCCAGCAGCCTGTCCTGGGGGCCTTTTGGGGCTGCAACAGTGGCTATCCTGCTGCACAGAGCCTGGCTAGCAGCAGTGTGGCTCTGGCCAGCCAGGCTCTGGCTTCAGATGGTGCATGCTGTTGCTGCGTGTGCCGCTCTGCTTTTTTTTTTTTTTTGTTGCTCTTATGGGTTTTTTTGACCCCTGTATATCCAGGCGTTGAAAAACCCTCTGCACTGCTCCCTTGCAGCATGGAGAACTGAACATGCAGTATGTGGCATTGCAGACATCTAAACTAAATGGCCACATCCAGATCACACAGAACAAGAGACAATAGCTGTATTTTTCTATCCACACTTGTACACATGAGCATGTTCATGAAAATACCAATTGTGTAATATAGAAAACTTGTGTCATGTACTGGTCATTAAAACACTTGGACTACCCTAATAAATCTATTCAAGTTCTGTTAGGTGATAGAATTGATTTGTTTTCACAAAAAAAAAAAAATTTAAATTGAAAACCAGACAAGCCTTAGCCTTTTGTAAGTCAAACACACATTTTTAACCCCTCTGCTAACCTTCCACATGAGGTGCACAGTCCAGGAGGCTGGTGAGTGAGAAGTATCTATCTTCCGCCATAGGGGTGGCCCTTTAGATGGTCCTGATGGGCGACAAATAATTAAAATATATATGGATGTTTTCATTTTATTTTAAAATGAAATTCACTTTATCACTACCTTCCTGTATCCAACTCAGATCGCAGTTTCACTATGTCCTTGAAAACTCTGCAATACTACCAAACTACCCCCGCAAACCCTTAAAGATGGTTGTCTGAAATAATGTGACAAGATTTCTTGAAGCAGTGTTGAGCCATTCTGGGTAGAGTCCTCATGGTGTATAACAGCATCTTTAAGAAGGCAACCTTCTAGAGTCTTCAGGTATTTTTACTGGTTGCCATCTCAAAAATTATTCCAAGTGAGCTTTATTTTAAATAGTGTTTAAAATCACTGCTACCACTATTTGTTGTAAGTGAGCATGCCACATTACATGCATGTCTGTCTTAACACATTTATAACCAGCTTGTAAGAAGGAATGGTCCTTAAATTAAAAAGTTGTACACCCTTCCCTGTTCTCTCTCAGGAAGGGAACCTTGTAGACACTCCCTTGCTGAACACTTCATACAAACCAAGGCATAATAAAACTTCTATTCCAGCCAAAAATCATTTAAAGCAACAGCAGGAAAACACTGCTAACATCTTCCAAATGAAATATACATGCTGTATTATCAAAACCAAACACACGCTATAGCTTGTTTTTGGGACTCTGTTTTCTAAGAACCGCTTATCAGAAGTTTATTACAAGCCTCTTCTCTAGACTTGGCTGTTCCCAGCATTACTAGTTTAGTATCAGAAAAAAGTGGGGCTGGAAAGGACCTAAGAAGGTCATCTAGTCCCACCTTTTACTCAAGGCAGAATTATCCCTGTTTAAACTATTCCATACAAATATTTGTCTAACCTCTTAAAAATTTTCAAGGAAGGGGATTCCACAACCCTTCTATATTATCTGTTCCAATGCTTAATCAAACCTCATGATCAGAAAGTTCTTCCTAAATTTTTCTTCCTGCAATTTAAGAGTTATTTCTTATCCTTTCCCTTGCAGCTAGAGAGAATCTATTACAATCTTTTTATAAGCATCCGCCAGGTATTTTAGGGGAGTCAAACATATAGCCTATGGGGCTGCTCTACCCAGTCTGCCGAGCTACTGGAATTTGGGGGGGCCTGAATTCCCAAGGACCCCAGATTCTCTGGCCCTTGACAACTGGTGGGAAAAAAGGGTGAATGAGGGTTGACACAGCTCAGGTCACACTTTGGCCACTTTTCCCATCACCACTACCAAGGCCCAACCTCCATGGCTGCCAGCAGCTAGCCCCTGTGGGGTATGCAGTGGGGGCCAGAGTTGCTGCTGTGTGCCCTGGGTCAGACCCAGAGCTGCTGACACTGCTTCTCCATGCCCCAGGCTGGATCCAGCCTGGGACATAAGGTGAGTTTGACATGCCTAGTCTATTTAAAGACATCAAATCCTTCTTTGTTCTCTTCTATAGACTAAATAATCCTCAATACCTAGATCTCTTGCATTAAGCTATTTCAGTCACCTTTAGGAGTAGCTGGTCATGTAGAAGATTTAGGTCACATGATTAAGTGAGAGGAACCCAGCTGAATTTCCTTCATGATCAATGTTTACAAGGGGTGCACTGTTTCAGGCAGATTATATATGCTCATGCATGACAATTTCTGTTAGTTTAGGTAACTGGACATCCAGTTCATTACTTACTATCTTCAATTGTGACCCCACTCTTTTCTTCACTCCAGTCACTCCAATAGCCCAGTCCATCTCTCTTCATACACCGAAGCAAAAACACATACTCTGTGTAAGGCTTAAGGCCTTGAACAGTGAACGAAGTTCTTGTGGAAGCTGTATCTTCAGGTGGAACCTGTGATGAGAAAAAGTCCTCTAGTGTTACTGACCAAAAAGCAGGATCAGTTAAGCTCTATTTGTAATTCACAGAACTCTACAACCTTGATTATATACTTAAGTCATCAGTTGAAATTTTAGTTATTATTCTGCTCTTTTGACTTCCATGTGTTTTCATTAGCATGAAACTAATTTTGGTGCAAAATATATCGTGTCTGTGCGCGTGCGCACACACACACGAGGCATAAATGAACAGTTATTTACCCATGTTCTAGCCCATCTCATCAATTCTAATTGTCTACATTCCAAATTTCTTATCAGTTTTAGGACAAGGTTCTTTGGGTAGGTGCGATAACTTATTAGACCAACTAAATAGTTGGAAAATTATTCTTTGCAAGCTTTTAGGAACAAACACCCTTCTCAGGTAATAGGGAGAAAGAACAATTTCTCCAACTATTTATTTGGTCTAATAAAAGATATCACACCTACTCAAAGAACCTTGTTTGCCTATGTCCATACACAAACACAACTACAACTAAAACCCCCTTTATCAGTTTTCATGCATCTCATGTTTTTCACTAATGAAAATGCATGACAGAAGTTTCCTCATCCTTCCTCAAGAAGTTATGTATGGTTAGGATACTTTTTCACAGTTCCCTCATTGCTTTGTCATTTCTTATTAAACATGGCCACCCCAATTCATACAAATACTACCTGAATGTGTTAACTAAAGTTTTTTTGTTAAGATTTGGAATGCTGATTAAGTGAAAACCTTGGAGTTACTTGCCTTTATTACCATTCACATTAATATTCATATTGCTGCAGTGGCAAACAGAAAACAGTTTGCAATTCTCCCTGAAAACTATTTATCCTTAGAATAAATCAACTGCACAGAACCTGAACAACATCTACATTACAGGCATCATGTCCTGCCATTTAATTTTTACAACATGGTTCTTTTTCCTGCCCACTGACTACAGATGAAATCACTGGAACAGAAAGCGAGCAAGTAGGAAGCCCTCAAAACGTCACTGTGATCATAATGCTCATATGCTTTTATTATGCGTATCACTTGGCTCATATGTTTATACTCAAGAGTGGACAAGGAAGAAGTGAGGCAGTCACTCATGCAAATTCTGGGACAGCAAACATGCTGAGCTAGCCTACATTAGCCATTGGGAGTTCCTCACATGGGAAGAGAATGGCTGCGAGTTTAAGCTCACTTGGAACCCTCAAGCACTGTGAAAGATTTCTTACAAGTGTTCTTCAGTAGGTCAAACTTGCAGCTAAAACGAGAGGAAAAAATTTACTCCGCTATTCCTAGAAAAGCTACCTTTTTGCCAAAAGTGTGTTTTATTTAATGTTATGTTTATGGTGATCTTGTGCATATACTGAAGGGAAAAGACAGGTTACTGAGATCTGAAACAAGACAACTAAGAGATGGTATTTACCAAGGGGTGCCTTAAGTCTAAAAAGGTTGAGAATCACTGCATTAAAACATTTCAGGTAACTTACTTCCATCCAATCTGGGCTGTCACTGATCTTGTATAGAATATTGAATTTCAGCTCCATCTCTGCTGGTATAATTCGATTCTCCCATGACAGTTTCAACACAGTGGGTAGTATTCCTGAAGTGACTGATAAATTCTGTGGAGGCAGAGGTTTCACTAGAAGAAAACAAATTACTGAATCACCCAACATAGCATTGTATTACTTCACATATGGTTTGAAGCATGGCATTTACATACTTGACATTTTTATAGCTTTGGAGATTCATCTATTTTGCTTTATTTTGTTTTTAAATCTAAAGAGTCTAGACTAATCACTAAACAGTAAGAATGATTAGGGGATAACAAAAAGAAAAAGAGAAATATTGGTGTACTGGGGAAGAGCTGAATGATATCAGCAATTTTCCCCTCTCAGAAACAGAGGGGCCAAATTCTAGGTCTTAACATACAGCTACTCAAAACATATGCTATAGGCTGCTGCTAGTATAAATGCAACAACAGCACTCTTTCTGCTTAGGGAATCTTCTTTAGCGGCTTCTACAGTGACACTCCAATCTCAGAGGAACTTAATTTGGCCATCACTATACAAGGGCAATGTGCAGCTTTCAGCAAAGCCATTCAAGAGCAACTGGCAGATACAACAAGCTCATACATTTTATGCTGGTGACTGACCTGGAGTGTGGCTAACAGTAAAAAGTCAATGTTATTTCACTCCAAAGACCTGTGCCCAGCACAGCTCATGATCTAATTCATAGGATGCTACTATTCCGATTACAAATCTCTACATTGTTGTCAACTATAGAAAGTTTTTTACATTGAAACAAATGTTAATTGTACTTCTTCAACAACAATTGTTGTGGTAGTTAATTCTCTTGTATTGCTCCAGTATTCAAGTGTTAAGCAGAACTACATAATTACCCATGTCTACAGGATCAAAAAGTAGGTGCTCAGATTCCATCATCCCAAGATCATTCTTGGCTTCCACCCAGACCTCCAGGTTAACAAAGAACTGGACATCAGGAATGAGACATGAATTATTTACAACTGCTGCTTTGCAGTCATTAAAGGTTTCTTGAGGCCTACATGAAAGGAATAAAAACAAGGCTTAGAACAGAGTGTTTCTGTGAAGCACTCTCCATTCCAGGATCTCAAAAGTGATTAATAAAAACATGGAAGAAGTAGCCCCATAATGAGAGGTTAAAAATTCTTATTTTCTTCAAGGTTAGGGGTAACTACAAGTCTAACAGCCTTTAATTCTGTAGTACATAACTATTTTTTTAAAGCTAGAAGTACTACTTGAAAGAGAGACTAAAACAAAATATTTTAAACAAAGCTTTAACCAAGAATCAGAATACTAGCCGTATTTCTCTAGGGTTAAGTAACCTTTAATTCATTAGATTAGATAATCATTATTTTTTCTATTATAGTTTTATTCCTCTTGGTTAGCAGACAGACAATACATGGCATTTGGTCAGCATCTCTGACTGTTTACAGTAGTGTCAGACTGAGACATGGTATGGCGTGAACATTAGCAATGCTAAAACTCAGGTAAAACATAGCATAACAGCTTAAGTCCAATTCAAATTAGTACTATAAACAGCTTGTATTGATCCAGTACTACAGTAAAATAGACTTCTCATTCCTAGGTATTCTGTCTTGAAAAAATGTACACCTGAGGTAAGCTGAAGTGGTCCTCAAACAATCCAAACCATATACTGCAGCAGGTCCAGACATTTAGATTTACTAATTTATAACTCAAAATACTTCTCTCAAACCCTTTACAAAAAAAAAAACTCAGAAATAAAAAATATTGAGTCTTTTTTAAGCCTACAGAACAATAGTTGCTTTATACCTGCCTGTTGCAGAGGTACTCACCATCGAGTTCTTAACCAGAATTCGGTGTCCAGGAAAGTAGCTCGTCCAGGATTCCAGGTACAATTCATAGAAAATCTACTTCTTGATGTTTGATGTACAATGCAACTCAAATTTTCAGGTTTCTCAGGGGGCACTGTATTAAAAAAAATACTAATGTAAATTCAGTTGTACTGAGGCATTTCAGTCCAATGAAAAAGCAGTGATAAAACTCAACTGTCCTTATAACAGCAAACATTTAAAAAAAAAAGTACTTATCTGCTACTGTATTTAGCAGGAGCTAAATAGGAGGAGATGGTACATGTAATCTCATAAATGCACTGTAACGCACAGATGTTTTGAGAAAGTCTGTAATAGTAGGATTACACAACTTGGAAGAACACAAATCTGGGATGGGGTAGAGCAGAGTTGTCCAACGGGAAGCCTGTGAGCCACATCTGGCTCCTGCACCCAGGGTTAACCTGCAGCCCCAAACACGCAGTCCACCTGCCACAAAAAAAAATCTCTGGGCACAACTGCCCCTGCCCTTCTGTCTTCTGCCTCGGGGGGGGGAGGGGAGGGGGTTTGAGGGAAACCCAGGGACTCTGTGGAGGAACTGCCACAACTAGTGGTAGGAGACTTGAGTTTCCTACTTTCACAGATTACTATATAAAGTGTTGAAATGCTTTCTCCAGTGAGGAATTGTAAGCAACTGTATTTTAATTGTAATAGGATTAACACAGAACAGAGCCCGACTAGTAGGTTTGTTCCAAGATAAAAAGAACCTGCAACATTTTCATCTCAACTCAATGCTGAGTTATGTTTACACTAAAATAGGTTTTTGAAGAGTGTACTTTCTGATGAAATTATCCACAAAGGTTGGCTGGGGAAATATAAAATACAACTCCTCACATTTTTCTTTGATGGGGGGGGGTGGGGCTGGTGGAAGAAAATGCACCATATTTCAGGTGACAAAAATATCTCCGAGTTTGAATGTAGGGCTTTAACAAAAAATTGAGTGTGATGAACAGCAGTTAATATTTTACACAAGGTGCTAAACAGAGCTATTAGAAGGCTAAAAAATTAACTTCCTTCATAATTAAATATGCAATGAAAAATAACCAAAAAGAGACATGTTAATTGCTAAAGAATCTGGTTAATTGTTGAAGAATCTGGATTCTGCATAGGTTAACTTCTAATCCAAATATCCAAAAAAGATGAACAGATGGACAATCTTTTTGGTTCTATGTTTATTGTTCAGAATTGGATCAAATTATAAAATTGATCATTTTAGGAAAAGTTTCAAAAACCTTATTGGAATGTCAGAAGTTTCCAATTATATTCCTGATTTTGTTGAATTTACAGCTTGCTTCTGCCAAAGTAATGTGATGTAAAAGTCACAACATCATACATTGCAATCTACTTTCTCATCATTAGGTGCTATAGCATTCGTTATGTGTATAATGTGTCCTGGACAGAGACTCAAGTGCCTTACTTTTTTCCATTATGGATAAAATGTGCGTGTCCTAGTTACCATATTATTCTAATTACAAATTAATACTGCATAAGATGACCATCTATTTTCAGGTTTAATTTTAGGCAAAAAGAGCTCTTTTATTACCTTTTCCTGTACAGAAGTCAACAGCAAAAGTTCCAGACCTGCTACTGCGCTAACAAAGTCCCAGAGGAGGATTAAATAATGAAGAAAGGACTCAGAGGGCGTGTCCAGAGGAGCACGGATGTTTGGTTCCCTGGGGACAACTAGCAGCAGGTCCCCTTGTGTTGCAGCTACTTGTCTCTGGGGAATGCCCATGCCACCTGCGCTTTGGCATGTGACAAGTTAACCCAGGGTCAGCAGGGGAGGGGTTGTGCTGTGCTGGTCCCAGTAGCCTTACCCGAGAGGTCCTAGGGGACTCCTGGGGCTGCAGCTGCAACAATCCTTCCAGGCCGTGCCTGGCTGCCAGCCACAGCATGGATATCTAGGGGTCAAAAAAAAAAAAAACCCACAAGATAACCAAACCAGAGCAGCACGTGCATGGGCAGTGCACCCTTTCAGAGCGGAGAATGCCCAACTGCACAGTACGTGGTGCTGCAGACGTGTTTGTGGAGCCACCTACCACATGGCCACACCATCTGGAAATGCCCAGAAAGATTAAATGCACTAATACTAAACTAAAAAATAAAAAGCATCCCTTTTACCAGAGGTAGTTTTGCCTATGGTTCACCATGTGGTCCTCAGCCTAAAATTTGTTGTCAGTCTATAAAAAAAAAAAAAAAAAAGCAAATACTTGTAGCAAAATGGAACCTGGTCACATGCTCCATTAAAAGGCAAGATTTTGATTGTGCTTCTGGATTCAAAACTATGGATTCAGAGAGCCCAATTTTAAGAATTTGAAGTCCATTTTTTCAACATTTTAGGGATGTTGGGAAGGAGAAAGTGGGCGACTGTAAAGGAATGGTCTCACAATGCTTTGTTTTGTTGGAACATATGAATTTGCTTATTCCAAAACATTTCACTATTGGTCTTGACCAACTTCCCATGAAATACTTACCAGGCAGTCAAGGGCTCTTGAAAATGCCACGCAGGATCACCTGCTCTGGGCAGTAGTACTATATTGATCTGATCCGATTATAGGTCAATGCTGCATATAATGCTGAAAATGGTTTTTATAGTTTTTTGAGAGGAAGAAAGAGGCTCAGCCAGTAAGAAAGTAACAGGAGTAAAATGGCCTCAACTGGCAGGCAATTAAAATAAGGAACATGTTTTAGTGCTTTGGTGAAAAGGGGTCTGGTGCCTCTAACACTGACTAAGTCAAGATTATTTAAAATACAGTTACCTGACAGCAGTGGAGCAGACCGACCTAGAAGGTTCCTTTTAGTCCCATACCTTATTTTTTCCTAACACTGTTTGGTGAAGACAACAGCCAGGCTGTGTTCACACATGCAGGCACGTGGGGTTGCAGAAGATCAAATAGTAGCAGCATAAATTTGTGCTGGAGATTTGTGCCTCTGCATACATGCCTGAACATGCACTTTGGCATGCATATTTTGTTGATATATTTACAATTTTAAAGCAAATTTGGAAGCCTATCATTGATCATCACCATAAAAATAAATTCTAAATAGCTATAGGCTTTGGTGTTTGCTTTTGGTTTATTTATCATAGAAAAATGAGAGCTCCCATTGCCCTCTTTGCTAACCAGGATGTGGGGACAACTGGCCCTGCGGCCACAGCCCCCACAGACAGGTCCCATTTTGTGTGGTGCTTTGGCATGCAGGGTGCAACAGGTGGAGGGGTTATGGGGGAGGCCACCGTGCCCTCCACCACCCTATGGCACACAGCCCTAGGTGCTGGCAGCAGCAGCCAATCAGGCTGTCAGGGCGCTCATCAGCCGAGCAGGCGCAGCCCCCACCAGTGGTGCAGCGCTGCCTGAGACCCGGAGGCTGGACATGGTGAATGGAGCTGGCCTGGTCCGCTGGCACGTGCCTTCACACAGGATCAGGATGGCTCCCCGTGGCTCCTGAGTGCAGTGCTGGGAGCCATGGGTGGTTGTAGGAGCTGTCCTGGCTCTGTCCAAAAGCGGGGGGCCAGCAGGCGAGGATGGCTCCATTTGCCATGTCCAACCCCTGGGTCTCAGGTGGTGCTACACTGCTGGCAGGCTGTGCCTGCAGTGAGGGGAGGTGAGCATGTGGCAACCCCCCCTGCAAACCCCATACCCACATCCCCCCCCAAACCCTACACCCCCCCAAAACCCCAGTCCCCCTCCCGACCCCACTTACGGGGGACCGAGCCTGGGTCCCAGCTGTTGCTGCAGCCTTGCCCTGCCACAACTACAGCCCACAGACTGAAGACAATGAAGCCAGAAGTTTGATTTGGCTTCACTTTGTAGATGCAGTTTTCCTTAAGGACCCCAGATTTATTTGATGAAAGCGCACTGAATTTATGCTTTGCCTCATTCTTTTTTTTTTTTGTCAATGTTCTTTCCCAGTATATTTGAAGGAATTAATTCTACTCTTCAGTAGATGGAGGAGAAAAGGGAAATATTTGCTACCTTTTGGTGCAATCAGCAGTACAGGAAACTATGTTGGAATAGTCTCAACTTGCTAGATCACAGGAAAAGAACAGTACTTAATTTAGGAAGCCAAAGTGTTTTGGGGCACATTCAGCTCATCCCACATTTTTTGCAAAGCTTCATGGAGGTCTTCTGACTCTTTCCTGTATCAAAAATCCTCAATGTATTTTCTACTTTGTGAGGCACCTCTCTCAAAGCACTTTAGTTTATTTTACTTTTTGGAGTATTTTTCTGGAGTTGGTCAAGATAAGAAAGGACTGAGTGCTCTCTCATGCCCCTGAAAAGCATTTTCTGAAAAGGATAAAAAATAGTAAAACCAGAATATCTGTGCATACAAGCATTAGCAGAAATGGTTTCCTAGGTCATAACAAAGAGAAATAATAATAAAAATGCCCTACTTACAGCCCAATCTAACATCAATTCCATAGATATTCTGTTCAAGATGTCCATCTGCTAAAATGTTGCAAGTCAGAGGAGTGGCTAATGTAGAGGTGTCATTGAACGTGACGCTGGAAACAGTTCTGTTTATTTCACGATATTGTTCTTTAGGTACTAGAGAACGTTTAGTTTTCCATATAATTTGACTGGCATATATATTGCCATAGTCAAGGCAACTCTCATTGAGAATGCACCATGCTGTGAAATTGGAGCCAATGGCCAACACTGGAGACTCTGGAGTGATGTAACCACATGACTGTACAAGTGCACCTGCACCTAAAAAATAAAAACAAAAAGTGCCCCCCAATCAATTTGAAAAACATTTCCCACATGCAATCTTCATACTTAAAAGGTAATTTTTAACATAGTGGCATTACTGCAAGTCACAACTAGCGATCTCACAGTCACGATTTCACATTTTTTGTGGAAACTGCAAATAAATAAGGTTTCTGTGAACCCTATAAAAATGGCAATTCCTGCATGAGAGGCAGCCCTCTTGGCCAATCAGTGCCAATAAGAGCTAGGAAGGAGGCTGCTATGAAAAGTTCACAAAAAATTGTGCCATGGGACATTTATGGCCCGCAATTTCTCTTTTGCTTCATAATAGGAAAAAAAAATATATTTTGTCAGTTTATTTTGTGCTTTTGAGAGCATTTTATTACTGGTCAGCAGAACTAAAGAAGGAAGAGGAAATCATTAATGCACATACTGAGGAAGCTCACACCAATACAGTTCCCATGAGGGCTAGGGACAGAAGTTACACATAAGCCAGTTTAAGTGATCAGAAAACTGGTTTAACCCTGTAACAGAACGTAAATTCAGGGCACATAAACCAATTTCAAAATGGCCAAAACTGGTGTAAGATAAACCTAGTTGAATGTAGTATCCAACTTAACTGATTTGGGTCAAACTGATTCATGAAACTGCTGTCCCAGACCCCTTCCTGATTCAAGTTAAAAATCACAGTCCCCCAGCATGCTTTCCAACCATGGGCCAGGCTGCGCTGTCTACTGCAGCAGAGAATGGGGGAGGGGAGGCAGGGACTGCCTGCCCCGCCTTTCCTCCCCCTCAGACTTAACTGTTGGCTGCAACTGTGGACTACAAATTCCAGAGGTACCTGGAAGCAGCCCCTGACTGTGTCTGGAAGCAGGAAGAGTCCTGCTGCTGTGAGTCTGAACTGCAAATCCCACAGGCCTCGGGGACAGCAGGAAGAGAAAGTGAACACACAGCCCATGCTGGCTATGTACCAGAGAGCCATGGTCTAGCACCACCCCCAATCTTCTGGCCTGAGCCAGTGCAGGTATGTGGTTGCATTTCCCCCGAGTAGGAAGTAAATGTGTATCCAATTGTTTTTCAATTCAATTTCTGCAGCTTAGACTAACCTATAAAGACAGAATTGATTCAGCCTGGAGCTTTTTGACTGTGCTTAGCTTTTAGGAACAAGAACAGCAAAAGAACCTGAACTGAAATGGTAGTTTGCAGGTACATGCAGAAAGAACGGGGAGACTGGACTGAAGGACTTTCAACTATTTAGTGTTATTTTGGATCCACTCAGTTCCTGGAAAAGAGCTTTAAAAACATGAGGGAGCAGTAAGAATAGCTTTCAAAATAATATGCAATATTTATTTATTTATTTATTTATTTTACAAAGAAATCTGAGTTTTATTCAGTTAAACAAAACCAGAAGTTGATATAGTGGCTTAAACAAACCCCACAAAAGGTTTCAGTAGTTTCTTTTTTTTTCCTTTTCAAAAAGACATCAGAACATTTAGTTTTTCTAGCCAGCTGGTGACAAATTAGCAGTCATGTCATGGGACATCTGTAGGTCAACAGTACTTCTCACTAGAAGTGTAGCCAGTTTCATACAACTCAGAGAACAGGTTCCTTTAGCAGAGCTTAAAAAATTATTCAAGTTTTGTTTTGAAAATAGTGCTTTCTACTGACTTGCATTCATTGTCTTCTACTAAACGGAAATCAAAAACCTCACAACTGTAAGCCAGGAGTAACTAGGAAATCCTTACTAGAAGACAAAAGCTACAAAAGTCTCTCTCAGCCTGTCAGATGCTTTTGATATAATAAGTACCACAACTGGCATTGCATTTAAACCAAATCAGAATGATAAAAAGATGGCATTATAACTCATAATGAAGACCTTAGTACTTTATTTATTACAGTTTTCATCTAACACAGGACAATAAATTAGACCAGCTCTTGTCAACTAAAATTGCAACTTATCTTATGCTATACATTGACATAAAGTGCTAAGCAAGCCCACTGATGAGATGCAATAAGGTATCATGCATGATTTTCTTGCCAAGAAAAGCTGTTACCAGAAATGAATCAGTATGCCTGAAGCATGTAAGCCCAGCAGAGGGCACCATGTTCAGGTCAACTGTTGTCCCATGTCTAACTGAGCAGAACTGCATTCCTATACCAGACACCGATCCAGGGAGACTGAAGAACACCCATATTTGAGAGTCAAGAGAAGGAAAAAGGAGAAATAGGACAGGAATGCAAAGGGAAAAAAGCAGCATTAAAAAAAAAAAAAAAAAAAAAAAAAGAGAGAACACAAAAAAGAAACAAAATTATCATCTGATCAGTAATGGGGTCTATTATCCAAAAAGCTGTTTATTAAAAGTGCAGAAGCATAATTTAGTGAAGAATAAGAAATAAAGGGAATAAACTGATATAAAGAAAGAACATTTAAAACGTTATTGAAAAAGCAAGTTAGGAGGACACTCCATTTATTTTAAAGGGTTTCAAACTAATTCATTAAGAACATGAATATATTTACTGGGTCATACCCAGGGATCTGGGTTTTTTTCCCCCATGGGAAATGGAAAAGAAAAAACCATGGATTCCCTGGTTTTAGCGGCAAAAACGCAGATTTCCCCTTTTAGCAGAGAAATCTGCGAATTCTCTGCTTTTGCAAAGAGCCCTTGTAGGCTGGCAGAGCTCCAGCCTGCAAGAGCTGATTGCAGGAAGGGCAGGAAACCCCCAGCCCTACCTGCAGGGGAAGGGGGAGGGAGAGGGGGAAGGGCAGAGCCCGAGCCTCTGAGTCAGCCAAGGCTGGGCTCAGGCTTGCCCTTCACCCCTGGAGGTCAGTGGGGTTTGGGGGCGTGCTGGGTGCTGCCAGGCCCAGGCAGCACACTGCAGCACCTCCCTGTCCCCCACCACAGCCTGCTCGCAGGAGCAGGGCTGGGGGGTGAGGGCAGGGGTGAGCAACAGTGATCGAGTGTGGATGCTGAGGGAAAAGAGCAAAAAGGGCATGTCAAGACTTTCCTACA
>NW_005841985.1:329581-330262 GCF_000455745.1 Alligator sinensis
TCCCTACACTGCTCCTTTCCCATTACAATTTCCAGCAAATCATGGACTAAAGTAATCCCAATTTTGAGGCTGCACACCCATCTACAATATTCAGTGTTTACGGAGGCAAATTTCCTCCAGAAATGTGTCCAATTCATAGAACAAATGCTGCTACAATACCTCATTCCCCACAATTTCTCTGACATTTTCTTATTTCTTTTAATTTTTTTGTTTTAAATATGTGGTTTTAAGTGAGGAATCCCCTTGGTCTTCAAATAATACTTCAGGTAAAACATCCAGACAGTTGCCTGAACAGAAAAGTCTCTCTGGTTCATTTAATCTGGACAGTTGATAGCACCATCTACTCTGTCCCCCCACTTTTATAAATCACCCATATCATATTTGGTTTCATTTACTGTTATGTGAATGAGTAGGAATAAAGGAAATCTGATGACAGAACTCTGAAAATATGGCAAGGGGCTCAGATGTCAGTATAGCATCGGGCACCGTACCAAGATGTGCCAAGTTAGCTTCAGAATGAGAACGGTAGCGCAGCGATGCATGCAAGTCTGTAGGCTCTGATCACACTGCTTCTGGTGCTAGTTAGTGGGAAAGTGCATCAGTATAGCCCTCTCTTGTGCTGTACACACACACATTCAGAGGTGGGTGTCATACCAGAAACAGATTAAGAGCAACTGATCA
>NW_005841985.1:330272-332980 GCF_000455745.1 Alligator sinensis
AGAAAATTAACCTGAAGTGGCAGTGGCCACCATGGAGCACGAATTCGTAGGATAGGTCCCTACACAAACCTATACATTATCCAGTTCCTGACTGGGTCTCACTAGGTGTTACATCAACAGCTTGCTGTTTTAACAAGTTCTGTTCCAATTGAGGTGCTGGACTGAACTTCATTTCAAGTTACCCAAGCAGGTTTGGGGTATGTCTATACAAGAACAAATATGCCCCTATCTTACTCTACATTATAACAATACGATGTCATTGATACCAGTCATAAAATGGGAGCAAAAAACCCCAAACAAACCCCAAAACCCCACCAAAAAACTTTAAGTCCATTAGTGCTGCACAAGTCAAATCAAGAAAATGGACACACAAGTAAATATCCTTCAAGTCAGAGGATTGATTGTTTTACTATAGCATTAAGAGCACAGGCTTCAGTTCCTATTGAACTACATATCCCATTTGAGGTAACATTTTTTTTTTCTATTCAAGTACTTACTCATAAGCTTTGCCAGACTTATATGTCTTTCTTTAATGTTATAAAGGTATGAGTAGTCTTACCTCGAAGACCGCAAATACTCAGGAGAAAATATAAGATGTGTACCACCCAGCTCCATCCAGAAGGCATGTTGCAAAGAACTCCTATAACAAAAGCAAAAATGTTTATGTACTTTATAATTTACTCCTGCAATCCCTAAAAGAATGTATGATGTGAAAACTTCCAATGCATGCATAAAACAGGCTTTGTAGAGGTGATGCCCAGAAAGGAGGAGGAGGGAATAGAAAGCGTCTTACTCCATCATTTGGGGCTTGACTCTATTGTCTCACAAGGGC
Organism: Alligator sinensis; assembly: GCF_000455745.1. NCBI lineage: Eukaryota > Metazoa > Chordata > Crocodylia > Alligatoridae > Alligator > Alligator sinensis. The sequence goes on from NW_005841985.1 coordinate 331,105, forward strand.
CCTTCCAGCCCCTGATGTCTATGAAAAAAAAAAATCACTATTTATAGACTTTTAGATTGCTCTTTTAAACTAAAACTACACGCCTGTTCAGTGAGCGTGAAAGTACGGCATGGGGGCCCATACAAAGCCTGTAAGTTGCAATAGTTTTTGTTTATATATAAAAAGCCAAACAAGTATTTTTAAAACAAGGCTGATAAAAATATTATTGATTTAAGTTTTAACATAATCTCTTTAAAATATTTACAGAAGAGATGTGAATCCATGAACACTATCAAAAGCCTTTATATTTCACTTGTTATATATAAGCAAACAAAGGAAGACAAACCCAAACACCTAATTTACCAGTCTGAAGAGGTTTCTTTTTTTAGTGTGAAATTATAGGGATGATAAAGCAAAATCCTAAATACTTAACCAAAGTACAAATCATTGAAGTAATGAGATTGAGGTCAGCCTTTATCTCTGAAGATTAGCTTTTCAAATCTGCCAAAAACCAAACATTCTTCGTTTATGGACAGGATTTAGATGTACCTTCTTAAGCACAAAGGGCAAGCCTTAAATTTCTAAAGTCACTAATGGTCAGCTGACACTTCCTGCCAAAAATGTCCCCACGCACAGTTTAATTTTGCAGTTACATTTTAATCCATTTTTGCAAAGGTTTGAAAGTAGTTTAATTTCACATTCCATAGTCTGCGAACTCTACCCCCTGACATTTATTCCGTTTCTATAAGCACAGGAGTCTGCAACTTTAGATATACATTTGGAGCAATGAAATCATTCCACAGCATGCTTTCCTCTTCCCACAGGTATCTCCACATTTCTTTTTTGACAGGCCAGCATAGCATGGGAATGAGAAAACAGCCTACAGACTTCTCCCTCTAACTGGAGGCAAACTACAGAGGATGGTGGTAGCTCACCACATTTGCTATAGAAGTGTATTGCTTATTCCTATAGGAGGCAAGCTAACTATATGCACTGCATCTATTCACAGGTGTTCCAAAAAGTGTTGAATGCAGGAAAAATGCAAGGACAAGTCTTGAAAAAAGTCAGACCATCATGGACTGAGTCACTTAGGAGCCTGGTAATTCAACAGCTAAAAAACTTTCACCACTATTTTTCAGTAACACCTATAGTGTGCATTCCACCATTTAAACTCACTTCCATTTTCCTCTCTGAAATTCTCAGCATACAGAAATTTCCCTCGATTTATGCAGCAGATGCGTTCCCAGGGAACAGTGCATAAATTGAATTCGCATAAAGCGAACCCAGTTTACAATGAAACAGATAGGGATGTGTTCCCAGGGCAGTGAAGGAGGGAGGGAGTGAGGCTGGGGCTAGGGAAGGGGTGGGGAGAGGGGCATGGTGCAGCCCAGTGGCTGCAAGCAGGTAGCGTCTGCCATTCCTGGGGCTGCAGCAGGGGCAGCACTGGGCTCTTCATGGTGCTCAGGGTGGGCAGCAGCCCCACTCACTCCACTTCTCCCCACTCACCGCAGCCCCTGCTGCAGCAGCCCTGGGAGCGGCCGACGCAAGGTCCCTGCAACCACTGGGCTGCATTGTGACCCGGTCTCCCCAGCACGGTGCAGCCCAGCGGCTACAGGCGGCTTGTGTCAGCTGCTCCCATGGCTGCAGCAGGGGTGGGCAGCCACCTACAGCAGGCTGGGGACAGTGACTGCACCAGGCTCTTTCCAGTGCTTGGCAGTGGTGCTGGGAGGGCAGGTTGCAGGGGGCTACAGCAAATTTTGAGGTGGCAGCAGCCACCCTCGCATCACCATGGTTCACTCTGAGCACTGGGAAGAGCCTGGTGCCTGGCCCAAGCCTGCAGTGGCCACTGGCCCCAGCCTGCTCTCATCCAGATGCAGGTGGCTGCCCGCCCCCGCTG
>NW_005841985.1:333053-344640 GCF_000455745.1 Alligator sinensis
GCGTGCATTGGCCCTTAGCAGGGAGGCTGCAGCAGGGATGGGCAGTGGGACGAGAGCAGGTTAGGGCCGGTGGCTGCTGCAGACTTGGGTTGGCAGTGGCACCAGGCTCTTTTGGGGCAGGCGAGTAGGGCCTAGCCCCATGGCCCTTTCACGTCCCCTCACAAACTCAGGATTTACCTGCTTGGGGGAAGGTGCAATGTGCCTATGCTGATCGCATACATGCAAATTTACCTCACATAACTAATTTCAGGTACAAAAGGGTCATTGCATAAGAGTGAATTCGCATAAATTGAACCCACATAAATACAGAGAAACCTGTCTTTTCCTTTGCCTGCTGTTTAGGGTCTGACTTGACCCACGTTCCCTTTTATTAACTTTAATAGACAGCACAAAGGATTCTGGGTAAGAAAGTAATGCGTGGTGTATGTGGGGAAAAGGGTAACAAGAGGCAGCTTTGATGGAATGAAAGACGTAAGAGGTCAAGAAACTTGGATCAGCGGTCTAAGCACAAAGCTAGAAACCAGATATCACAGGTGAAGTTTGACCTTTTTTTTGCATAAAAGCAGTGAGGAAGACCAAAGCTACTCTAAAGTATGGCATACAGTGTCACAGCTCAAGGGAGAAAAAAAAAAGAAGGAAAAGGAAAAAAGGGAACATTAAACCAAAAAACAAAAACAAAACAAAAACAAAAAAACCCACACCCAACAACAAACCAACCAACCAACCACTGGAACATTATAATTTAGATGGCAGCAAAATAAAATGGCTTTAATGTTTCTTAAAATATAGTTTTTTGACCTTTGGTCCCAAAATGGTTCTTTTGACTAATATTTTCCTAAATTTAAACATATTAAGATGAACTAATTTACAAATAAATCCCTTTTGTTTAAGGTGGAACCACTTAATCTTTTGCCTTAGCCTGTCATTAAAAATAAGAGAGAGAATGTCTCTTGCGATTCAACTTAAATCTCTCCCTTCCCCATCCTTAAAATTTTTTTAGGAAGGGCCAGATCTTCTTTCTTGGAAATTCTGTTAGTATTGTAGAAAGTACACCATAGGAATGCAACCTTTATTAACTAGGTCCTATGCTATGATTCTGTGTAGCACCCTAGCACTGGGGCAAATTTAATCCAACAAGCCCCAGAGGGTGCATGCCTTTAATACTACCAGACTTATTTAAAAGCAGTTATGGTCAGGTATAACCAATGAAATATCTGTATGAGTCTCCGCAGCTGCTCACAAGACAGGAGCTAAAGCTACTTCACAGGATAAGTGTATATTTGGAAATGCTTCAAAAATATTTTCATAGCACAGTGAGGTAGAAGCATCAGACAGATGTTAAATATTGTATTCATCTCAAAAGCAAGCAGCTTTACAGTTCTACGAACACCTGCCTCCCCTCCTTTGTGAGAACACCATCCTTCCAGCCACTATGGACATCAATAGTCTATACATCATTGGTGCAGTGGTCCCTCATGGCTGAGGATGACCACTCCCATGTGTCAAGTAAAGATTTGTAAATGAGTCCACTGATGGCTGATGCGGCTGATCCTAGAGCTGAAGTCTCTCTGGCAGATGACAGAGGTGGTAATTAAAGGGAGGGTCAGACTATGGATTTTTGGTCTCATTTCCTTACCTTCCATTTCTATCATTTTTCTGGTCTCCAGGGCAAGGTGGTTTCTCTCATAGCAAGATGTACCTTCTCTCATAAGGTGTCGCCACATAGCCCTTTCCTGGGCTAGTTTTTCCTCAATTTGTGGTATCAAAGCTATATACTTCAATGTTCACCTTGAGGGTGCTCTTGAAGGTGTTTTCTCTAGCCCCTGCATGTCCTCTGTCCTTAGTTGAGTTGGGAGTATAGCAGTTGTTTTGGTAAAAGTACATCAGGCATGCACACATAGTGCCCTGACTACCACAATCGATGATGAATAATCAATGCTTCCATACTGATGGTTTTGGCATCAGTGAGGAGACTGGTGTTTATGCGATGATCTTCCCACTTTATGCCAAGGATCTTCTGGAGGTAGTGCTGGTGATGGTGTTCCAGGCTTTTAAGGTGGCCCCTGTAGGTCACTCAAGCTCCACAGCTATAGAGCAGAGTTGGAATACCAAAGCCTTATATAATAGGAGCTTTGTTCAAGCCTTGTTGCTGTGATCATTGAACATATGATGATTCAGTCTTCTGAAGGCAGAGCTGGCACATCAGATCCTGTATCAGATCTTCTAGTCAATGTTGGCTGCCTTTGAGAGATGGCTGTTGAGGTATGCAAAGTGTTCAACATTCTTCAACTTTTGTCTGCCAATAAGGATCTTGGCCTGGGGAGTTGATTTGCCTAGAGGAGGCTGGTGTAGCACCTTTGTTTTTCCAAAGTTAAGGGTCAGTCCCAGGCACTGGTATGCTTGAGAAAGAGGTTGAAGGCCATTTGTAGGTCCTCCTCTGTATGTGCAACACCACCACAATCGGCATACTGAAGTTCCACAACTCAAGGCCAAGAGTAAGTTTGTTTTTGGCACAGAGGTAGGAAAGATTGAAAAGGTTCCCATCTATCCTGTATTTGATGCCGATGCCATGTGGCAGATGGTAACGGGTGAGCATCTTGATAATCGTAAGAAAGATGGAAAACAGAATTGATGCAATCACAAAGCCCTGTGATGCCAGTTCAAATGGCAAAGGGCTCCATAGCAGAGCCACTGCATAGGATATAAGCAGTTACCTGGTCATGAATGAGTCTTAGAATGATGATAAATTTCCCTGGGCAGCCAAACTTTGATAAGACCTTTCATAAAGCCTCACAGTTAATAGAGTTGAAGGCTTTGGTCAAATCAAAGGCCATATACAGTTCCTGGTGTTGTTCTTGGCCTTTTTTCTTGATCTGCCAGGCTGCAAAAAAAATCACATCCATGGTGCCTCTTGATGGTCTGAAGCCACACACACTCAAGAAGGATTTCCTTGGCAAGAGGGAACAGTCAGTTCAGCAGAGTTCAAGCAATATCTTCCCAGCGATGGAGAAGAGGGTGATACCCTTGATAGTTTCCAGTGTTAGACTTATCTCCCTTTTTAAAATGGGTTACAAAATTGGCATTCCTTAGGTCAGTGGGAATTTCCTCAGTGTTCCAGATTTTGAGTGTGCGTGTGGAGCTTGTTGGTCATAATTTCCCCACCAACTTTAAAGAGCTCCGCTGGTATGCCGTCAGGGCCAGATGCTTTGTTGTTCTTCAATCTGTTTCATCTCCTGGTGGACCTCTTCAGAGCTTAGGGGACTGGAAAGTGCATCCCTTACTTGCTGGATGCTGCAGGATGAATTTGATGGTTTCATCCATTACTGTCAATTCTCAGTTCAGGAATTTTTGGTAGTGCTCCTTCCAGCACTTTTTGATGGACTCATCTCTGAGGAGCATACTACCATCTTTAGATCTAAAGTGGGGCAAGTCTGCAAGTGCTTGGTCCATACATAGCCTTGGTTGCGCTGAAAAAGCTCCATGTCATGATTGTCAACAAATTGTTGGATTTCCTTTTACCTTCTCTTCCCACTAATTGTTTTTTGATTTCTCAGATCTTCCTCTGGGCTTCAACTTTAAGCCGTCAAAAAGTTCCCTGCTTCTGAATGGATGTAGGATGGCTTTGCCAGTCACAGAAAACTTCTCTCTTCCGACTGAGAAGGGCTTTGACCTCAGCATTTAACGTCAAACCAGCCCTGATGGCACTGTGTGGTAAAGCCAATGATTCCATGCAGGCCTCATAGATGGCCTCTTTTAGAGCTTGCCAATTTTCCTCAACACAAGTGTTATTTTCAATCCTAAAGTCTGTTAGTTTCTTGCTGAGGTATTTGGACAGCTTTAGTGTCTAGGGGTCTGAAAGCATTTGATGCTGTACTGTCTCTGGTATGATTTGGGGGTTTTTTTGATGATGGTTTCAATGCAACCCTAACAAACATGATTGATCTCACCAAGCAATGATTGTTTCAGCAGTCATTGGCTCCTCTTTTAACATGCATGATATGAATGTCTTTTAAATCACGCGCTCTCGTGATGACACAGTCAAGGAGGTGCCATTGTTTTGAGTGGGGGGGGTGTTGCCATGTTTTGTACCCGTCATGTCTGAAGATAGAGTTAGTAAGGGCAAGGTCATGTGCCGCACATTTACCAACTAAAAGGATGCCACTGGAATTGACCTTCCCCACTTCTTCGCTCCCAATATTGCCCCTCCACATGTTAAAGTCCCAGCTAACTTTCACAATGGGATCTTCCAGGAGGATGATCTTGTCCCCTTTTGGGATAACAGTCAGGATTTCATCAAGGTCAGCATAAAACCATTCTTTCTGTTCTTCAGTATTGAGAGTTGGGGTGTATGCACTGATAACAGCGAATCAACTGCTGGTCAGTTGGAGGTGGACAGTCATGAGGTGCTCGTTAAAGCCATCAGGGAACTTGGACATTTGGCTAACAATCTAGCTTTTAATGGCAAGACCAACACCATATATTCATCTGTCATTTGCAGGCTTCCCTAGCCAGCAGATTGCATAGCCACACCCTCGTCCCTCAGTCAGCTTTCATCTACATACCTGATCTCACTGAGGGGCAGTGATATTGAATGTTGTATTGTGAGTTTGTGGGCAATAATAACCGTTCCACATTCAAGTCTGTTGCCTGTCGGGTCATCTAGCACAGGGGTTTTCAACAGAGGGTACAACTATTCAACAACTATCAACCTTCTGTCAAATTCCCTCTGAAGTATCAGTATTCTAACATTTATATGTAACTCTAGGTATCACAATCAATATCCAGAATAGCAGCCTGTAAGAACAGTCACATATTAAAATACCACCAAAAACAAGAGACCACCAAAATTATTTCAACAAAACCAGTAGCCATCTAACACACAAAGAAATTGTAATCTATAACTAGGCCTTTCCAATACCATGGCATCAGCTCCAAGAAGAAAAATTTGTGAGACCCATTTCAAACTAAAAACTGTCTTTACCTAACAACAGACCTGAGCTGAGGAAAGGCATTTTATGTTCAAAATAATCTAACTTCCTAACCTTACTTAGCGCAGTTAAAAAAAACCCAACAAAAAACCCGAAAACTCTTTACTGACCAAAGAGAACAAGATCTTGTTTAAGCAAGAAATCTTGACTATATCTACCCACAAGCTACCAGAACCTATGGTCCCATGCATGCCAATTATCAAATTCGATACACCACATCAAACGCATCCCATGTCCTCATAGAAACCATGCGGATGAAACTAGAACGATGACTACACTATAGAATGAACTCCCCACAGAAAAATGCTCGAAGGGCAGAAACACTACATTGCCCACAGGAATACATTTTTACAGCACAACTTCTGCATCTGATCTCAGAGCTCTTGCTTGAAAAGGAAATTTTCATAATTTTATTGATATCAGACACCATCACCTTAACACAGACCACTTGCTCCTTCTGCTAAGCTCTTGCTTTCCTGTCAAATGGTGTTATTTATTAACTGTTGTTTACTTGGTCTACAACTGCTTCTGATAACTTCTCCTTGCTCCATAGGTTAGCTGCCAACTTCCTGTTCTAAGTGACCACATTCATTTGTGTGTGACTTCATGTTACTGGACCTTTCTAACTGGTATTAATTGGCTTATGCAGTATCTGCTTCTTTCCAAGACCTAAGGAAGGGCATCTTACGCTGGAAAGCTTGCTTAACACCTCACTTCAGTCTTACTTCTACGGAAAAAAAAAAAAATGCATGAAATTGATATATTTTTTTTTCAAGTTATGGAGCATATTAAACAATTACTCAAATAAGATTTTTTTTTCCCCCAAAAGGTTTTAGCTCTGGTTACTTAGAAACTTTGTAGCTATTTGGGAAACAGCAAAGCTAACTACCTATTGCCTCTTTTGCACTGTTCTATAGATAAAGGAAGCGTTCCCTCAGTTAAAGCTGATCCTGGAAGTAGCATTTTCACTGACCAGAAGTCAGACTATAAAAAGGTTATTGTTTCAAAATAAGTGAGTTGAGCTAACATCTAGGAAAAAGTTCTCCAAAGGTGTTTACTTTTTCCCTTTTAAAATCTCCTCCTCAAGAAAAACTACCTCTCATGGGAGCTGGAAATCACTGCCACCTGAGCCTGGTGACTCAAGTGCTAAGCAGAGCAACAGTTTCTGCTGAATTCTGTTCACTTACTCTGAAACTCATTATCCTCCTGTCACATGGTATGTGAACTCTCCACAGTAAGGACCTCTATTTGTACATCAATTAGGCTCTGATCTTTGTAGCGTTCAAGGCTGAATTGTCAAAATAAATAAATACATTTTAAAATTAAGAGCACTAGTTTTGTGACAACTTAGGAAGGACCAGAAAAGGAGTCGTCTTTATGAATCAACACTGAAAACTCTAGATGAAAATGGTACTTTAAATCTGTAAGCTACCACAAGTTTAAAAACATCATGTACACCAATTCAAGTCACCAAATAGTGTTTGCTTAAAACACTTTAATTTGTACTTCATTTTCCTAAATAAAAGGCTGGTTTTCACTGACTATCATAAATATAGCTTTACACTACTTTTGGCAGTTCATGTTCATCAGGATCATACCTCTGAGTGGGAACCTAATGAAATCACGATTCGCGGATTTCGCGAAATCTGGCATTGCCCGTGAAGAACGTGGGGAGGAAGGGAGGGGAAGTTACTGAAAATAAAGTGCTGGCTCCTCAAAGGCCACTGTAGCAGCCTTCTTGGGGAAGTGAAAGGGGGCTGCCTGCTCAAAGGGCTGTCAGCAAGATAGCTGCCACCCCCCCGATAGGCTGTGAGGACTGCCTATCATGTGCCCCTGCCTTCCCTTCATCAAATCTGTGGCAAAGGGTGAGGATTCATGATGGACAGCACTCACTGCCAGTGAAGGGTGTAGCCATCAGGGCCCCATTGCTAGAGGCGTTGGCGGTCGGGTGGCATGCTTCACCGTGTTCTGCCTGTGAAAATTGGCAGGCAGCTACCTTGAATTCAGTAGGTCCCTATCCATGACTCTTAATTTCAGCAATATATACACCTGCATATAAAATCTGAATTCTTAATATTTACATTTGTATGGTGTTAGAAAACAGTGGAAGTAGTAATCAACTATAATGGTTTCCCCTTATTTTGCATATGAAGATTAACTTAGAAAGGAACTGAACTGATAGACAGACACCTGTAAAAAGTTTTAATTAATTTTGAAAAACGCCATAAATGCTTAGGATACATGTCAGAATAAGTTTAACAAACAGTTTTAAATGCAAGACAGACAGATATACACAGGAAATAGTGGGGGAACTGGACAAATTGTTTCTTGTTATCATGTGCATCAATATTTCCAAACCAAATCTCACCTCTTTCTTTTTTTATTCAGAGATTGAAAGACGAAAGAAGGCTTCCTGTTTTTCCCCCCAGCTTATGAGAGCCTCAATTCTGAAAGAATGAAGTAGCTGAAATGAAATATTTGCTATGAATTTGCAGAAGAGGCTTTGTTGAATTGAGTACTTTTAACAAATTGTTTCCAGATGCTTTGTCTGCGACTCCCAAGAGTTCAATAGCTCCGTTTCCTTAAATTTTGACAACAAAAATATGTTGGGTCCTATTTTTATTAAAATTGATTTCATATATTGGCTATGATATTAAAACTAGACTGATTTTGAAATAACTGAAGTCACTAAATTACATTCATATTACTGACAGCTCTGCCAAACTACAGCAAGTGAACGCTGCAACCATTCCAAACACAACAGGCAACAGCAAAACGGGAACCAAACAGGCAGTTTCACTCCGCGGCTTATTGCCAAGCTATGAGCAGCAAGTGCTGGGAAGAAGGGACGAAAACAAGGAGCTAGAGGCGCGCGCGCACACACACACACACGGAAAGTTTCCCCAACAATGGCAAAAGTTAGCAGTGGTAGAGCAGTACAGATTCCCAAAATATGTCTACAGGGCTCTAAAATGAAAGATGTTAGCAGATAATGTTGATACAGAACAAGTTTTGGCTTTTGTTTTTTTTCCCCATTGGAGATATACCTATCACAATTTCCTTTTTGATTTTTAGGTTCTGTAAATGGAAGTAAACCCAGGTTATTAATGTTAGTGTCCACATGAAATATATGCCCAGTATGCATTTCATGCATCTGGATTTCGTTATTTATTTAATATCTCTATAGCAAAAGCTCTGTTGTCCAGCACCCATCAGGAATGGGGGGTGCCAGATACCCAAATATGCCGGTTACCCGAGAGACACGAACAGATGTCTTTGCCTGTTTGGGCCACCGCCCCCCCTGGCGTCAGTGTGCCAGGAGAAAGGGAGGAAGGCCCCCACGCAGTGTGGACCGTGGTCCAAAGTTGGCCAAAATGGACTCAGTCAACTTCTGGTTTTGCTTTTGCCATGTCGATCGGCATGCCGATTAATGGAGCATGCCAGTAAATAAAGTGCCAGATAGCGCAGCTTTTACTGTAATCAGTATTTTTAACTGAACATGGAAGTTGCATGGAAAAACGTTATTGTTTCTTTCATATTATGTCACAAACCCACAATATTTTGAAGTGTTTGTGGGACACTGTCCACATTTTCTTGAATTTGTTTTACTGATATGGCATGGGTAGTCTCTACGGATAGATAGCATTAAACAGCGGTTAGCCTCAGTCTCGTGTTTGTATGAGTTGTGGTATTTGATATGAACGCATTTTTGTTTTGTATTTTGGCCAGGATTGGTTAATAGGACAATGACTAACTTAAAGTGTTCCTCCCATATTTCCTAAGGGTGCACTGATAAAGATTTTCTTGGGCAATACCAATGGCCGATTATTAACTAGCCATATTGGCTGATACCCATCCAATAGCCGATTTACAGGAATGCTGCCTGGCAGCTTGGAGGGCAGCCTCTTTCTGATAAGTCTGTGGAGGGAAGGGAAGGGAAGGGAGGGAGGGAGGGAGGGGGGCAGGCACTACCCAGTCAGGGTGGTGGATGTGATCCTGGGAGTGATCTGGGGGTTGCACAGTGTGACGAGGGGGAGGTGGCTCCCTACTGCTGCATGCACTCCTGGGGGAGAGATAAGGTATCTCCTGGATTTGTGTCCCCCTGGATGTGTGTGTGGGGCAAGGGCTGTGGGGTGGGTGGGCACAGGGCAGCAGCGCTGGGAGAGGTTGCTATGGGGTAGGCTATAGCCACCCCAAAATTCCTGTAGCCACCCCTTTCAGCACCTCTGCTGACCACCCCATCCCAAGCACAGCCCAAGCACTCACACTGGAAAGAGGATAGCACAGACCCTGACCCTGCAGCAGCAGGCTGCCCTTATCATGCATACAAATCCAGGGGGGACACATCCCATGCCCCCCATTTGTCTCCGGGGGGGGGGGGGGGGGGCACTCACTGCCCCAGCTGGGCAGCAGCTGCCCCTGCCTTACTCCCTCCCTCATTGTAGGGGCCTTGATCTGCTGCTCCCACCCCGCTCTTCAAGCTGCCCAGCTGCATTCCTGGCTGCATGCATGCTGCGGCTGTGTGCATGCACACAGCATTTAAATCTGCAACATTATGAGCTACACCAACTAAAAAAAATTTAAAAAATAAAGCCGATTGCGGATAATGTTAATTTTCCTTTTAATCAGTGCTGATCCAATATGCCACCAACATAATCAGTGCCCCTCTGTTATGTACACTTGAGAGAACTAAATCACTAAGAATTAGCATCCAAAACAGTATGTTTAATGGTCAGGGAAATGGGCCCTTGCAGATCATCTGAGGCACAGGAGTCAGCTCTTCCTGATAATGCTGAATCTACATTTTAAAAGAAAGAGGCCTATAGCAAAAGTAACACCTAGAACCAGGCTACTCAGAAAAAGGTATTTCTCACAGCAGGGAGAATAAGTGAGGTACTGTATCTTTAGGATACTGAATTAATAATCTTTAGGTCTGAAAGGATGCAATATTTTCCCGGTCATAATTGGATCAAGAAAGATTTCTGGTCTAGTAAGAAGATACACACTTTGGGGATGTGGGGTGCAGGAAGTTATACACATAGTACAGGTTTCCCAAGAATTCAATGGAAGTATGTAATTGGCCAGAGAAGCCCAAATACTTAAGCACTGTCATGACAGTGTTTGTGTAAAATTTCTAGGCATAAGGTGCTTTTAGTCCTCAGGTTAGCAGGCTGAGTGAAACAGGCTGACAGGAGAATTTGCAAAAAGTATGGACAGGAAGGTCAGAGGCAGGAGCTGCTAACTAATCTGTGGAGTCAAGTAGGAGCTGCATTCTTAGAACTTAGGACTAAATATGCAGGGATAAGGTAAAGACTGCTGTTCTGACATTTCCTTTTGTTTGCTTATTTTTAGAGGTGCACTGATCCATCTGTCTATATCAGATAAGCACTGATAAAAGGCAAATTGACATCATCAGCAAATTGGCTTTTTTTGGCTGTTGTGGCCAATAGTGTTGCTGATAAATGCCGTATGCATGTGCCCAGCTGCAGCATGCACATGGCCAGCCTGACAGCATGGAGAGCAAAGTCTTGCTGGTAAGTCTGCTAGGAGAAAGGGGCAGGGGGAAGAAGGGGAATGGGGGGCAGAATGTGCCCTCTGGATCTGTGCACGGGGGAATGGCAGACTGCCGCTGTGAGCTGGGGGCAGTGCTGGGCTCTTCCTGATCGGGGGGTGGGGGGGGTTAGGGGTTACGGCAAATATTGGGGTGGCTGTAGCTCCCCCCTGTAGCCCTGATCCTAGTGCAGTCAGCGCCTGCCCTGAGCACAGCCCCAGCTCAGCCCCCATGCTGGGACCAGCTAAACCTAGCCATGCTGAATTGAAAATGGCTTACATGTTCACAGGAAAGTAGGGCTGGAAGGGACCTCACTAAGTGATCTACCCAGCCCCCTGCTCAAGGCAGGATCATCCCTGATTAAGTTATCCCAGCCAAGTGTCTGTCTAACCCAGGGGTGAGCAAAAATGGTGAATCTGGCCAGCTCCATTTCCCAGCAGCTCATGTCTGCATGGCCGGGACTGGTCTCCACAGCGATCCCCCAACTGTAGCTGTGCTGTGATAGCAGAAGGCTGGGTTGTCATGGAGACCGGCCCCGCCATGCTGGCAGGGCATGCAGCAGGGCAGGGGGCTGCTCCAGAGCTACTGGGATCTTGCGGCAGGGGCAGTTTGGTTTGGGGCCATTGCACTTTTCACTCCCTCGTTCAAGTCATTAATAAAGATAACAAAGAGCACGGGGCACACCACCGGAGACGACCTTCCAGGATGCGGCCACCCCATCAATTAAGACTCAATGGGATTGGCTGCGGAGTCAGTTCCCAACCCACCTCACTGAAGCCTGGTCTAGGCCAGTACTCTCCAACTTAACTGAGAGGATTTCATAGGAAACAGCAAAGGCCTTGCTGAAATCTAGGTAGAGGACATCCACCTCCTGTCCCATGTCCAGTTGGTTAGTTACACCTGGTCATAAAAGGACACCAGGCTTGTTAGGCATGACCTCCCTTCTATAAAGTCATGCTGGTTGCTTCTCAGTACCCCACCAGATGTGAGCTTGTGGATGGTGTCTTCCTTGACAACTTTTTCAAAGATCTTCCCCAGGACCAAAGTC
>NW_005841985.1:344650-345686 GCF_000455745.1 Alligator sinensis
CTTCTTAAAGATGGGTACCATTTTCGCCATCTTCCAGTCATTAGGGACAACTCCTGAGTTCCATAATTCCTCAAACAGCCTTGCCAGTGGCACCACTATGAGCTCGACCAGATCTTTCACAGATTCATAGATGTTAGAGTCAGAAGGGACCTCAATAGATCATCGAGTCCGACCCCCTGCATAGGCAGGAAAGAGGGCTGGGGCTAGATGACCCCAGCTAGATGCATATCCAATCTCCTCTTGAAGACCCCCAGAGTAGGGGAGAGCACCACCTCCCTTGGGAGCCCGTTCTAGACCTTGGCCACTAACTGTGGACATTAGGAAGAACTTCTTCAGTCTAAATCTGCTCTCTGCTAGCTTGTGGCCATTATTCCTTGTAACACCCGGGGGGCACCTTGGTGAATAAAATCTCACCAATTCCCTTCTGTGCCCCCGTGATGAACTTATAGGCAGCCACGAGGTCGCCTCTCAACCTTCTCTTGCGGAGGCTGAAAAGGTCCAGGTGCCCCAGTCTCTCCTCGTAGGGCTTGGTCTGCAAGCCCTTAACCATATGAGTGGCCCTTCTCTGGACCCTCTCCAGGTTATCCGCATCCCTCCTGAAGTGCGGTGCCCAGAATTGCACGCAGTACTCCAACTGCGGTCTGACCAGCGCCCGATAGAGGGGAAGTATCACCTCTTTGGATCTGTTCGTCATGCATCTGCTGATGCACGATGAAGTGCCATTAGCTTTTCTGATGGCTTCGTCACACTGACGACTCATGTTCATCTTGGAGTCCACTAGGACTCTAAGATCCCTTTCCACTTCCGTGCCACCCAGCAGGTAATTTCCTAGGCAGTAGGTATGCTGGACATTTTTCCTCCCTAGGTGCAGCACTTTGCATTTCTCCTTGTTGAACTGCATTCTGTTGTTTTCTGCCCACTTGTCTAACCTGTCCAGGTCTGCTTGCAGCTGTTCCCTGCCCTCCGGCGTGTCCACTTCTCCCCATAGCTTTGTGTCATCTGCAGACTTGGACAGAGTACATTTCACTCCCTCGTC
>NW_005841985.1:345772-359109 GCF_000455745.1 Alligator sinensis
CCTCTAGCCAATTCGCCACCCACTGGACTGTGCAGTCATCCAAGTCACAGCCTCTTAACTTGTTCACCAGTATGGGGTGGGATACCGTATCGAAGGCCTTCCTGAAGTCTAAGTATACGACATCCACCCCTACTCCTGTGTCCAGGCATTTCATAACCTGGTCATAAAAGGAGACTAGATTAGTCAGGCACGATCTGCCTGCTACGAACCCGTGCTGGTTTCCCCTCAGCATAATTTGTCCTGCCGGGCTCTCGCAAATGTGAGCCTTGATAATTTTTTCAAAGACTTTGCCAAGAATGGAGGTGAGACTGACTTTCAGCACTCTTGGGTAAAGGTAGTCTGGACCAGCTGACTTGAAAGCGTCCAATTGATCTAAGAGTATCTTCACCTGTTCTGGACTTAGTTTATGAGGACCACCGTCATTGCCGTCTTCTCCGAGCCCCTGGTCTGGTGACCAGTTCTCACCCGGTTTCAGAATACTGATGCACAGTAATTGTCAAGGAGCTCTGCCTTTTCACAGGGGTCAACCCTGTGCTTCCCCTCAGGTTCTGCAAGGGTGCTATAGTGGAGCTGGATTTTTTCTTGCTCCCTATGTATCTATCGAAGGATTTTTTGTCATCTTTAATTTTTGGTCACCAGCTTGACTTCCATAGATGCCTTGGCTTTTCTTGTCTTGTGCCTGCAGATCCTGGCCGCATAAGCGTTCTCTTCTCTGGATCCCAAACCATTTTTCCATTGGGTGTATACTTCTCTTTTCTCTCCGAGAAGTTCCCTAATGTCTCAGTTGAGGCAGGTGGGTCTCTTGGCCCCTCTCTCCTTGCTTCTCAAGCAAATCCCGGGACGTCATTCTCCCCTTGTACTTGGCCTTAGTGAGGCCGCAGCTGGAGTACTATGTCCAGTTTTGGGCTCCACAATTCAAAAAGGATGTGGAGAAGCTTGAGAGAGTCCAGAGAAGAGCCACGCGCATGATCAGAGGTCAGGGAAACAGACCCTACGATGACAGGCTGAGAGCCCTGGGGCTCTTTAGCCTGAAAAAGCGCAAGCTCAGGGGTGATCTGATGGCCACCTACAAGTTTATCAGGGGGGACCACCAGCATCTGGGGGAACGTTTGTTCACCAGAGCGCCCCGAGGGATGACGAGGTCGAATGGTCACAAACTACTTCAAGATCGTTTCAGGCTGGACATAAGGAAGAATTTCTTTACTGTCCGAGCCCCCAAGGTCTGGAACAGCCTGCCACTGGAGGTGGTTCAAGTGCCTTCATTGAACACTTTCAAGATGAAACTGGATGCTTATCTTGCTGGGATCCTATGACCCCAGCTGACTTCCTGCCCTTTGGGCGGGGGGCTGGACTCGATGATCTTCCGAGGTCCCTTCCAGCCCTGATGTCTATGAAATCTATGAAATCCTTTTTGATTGCATGGGCTCTTTTTGAGCGATAAGAATAGCTTCCTTGAAGACGCACCATCCTCCTTGAGCTCCCAAGTCATCTAGACACTGGTTGCAAAGGGCCTTTCCAACTAGACTTCCGAGTTTACCAAAGTCTGCCTGTCTGAAGTCTAGGACTTCTGTTCTGCTGGTAAAATTCCCAGCCTTTCGGTGGATGGTGAATCTGATCAGATCATGATCACTATCACCCAGAGCACCTCCAATCTTCAGGTTGCCTACCACGTCTTTCCCATGGGCCAGAACAAAGTCCAGAGTGGCTTTACTCCTAGTTGGCCCCTCTACAGCCTGTATCAAGAACAGGTCATCTATAGTTGCCAGGAAGTTGGTTGATCTGCTGGAGCAGGCTGAATGATCTTCCCAACAGATGTTGGGGTAGTTGGAAGTCACCCATAATAATCAAGTCTTTAGTACTGGATGCTTTAGCCAGTTTGTTGTACAATACCAGGTCATCTTTGTGGCAGGGCCTGTAATAGACTCTCACTATCGGGTCCCCTTCTCTTGAGCCCCCTTGTAACTTGATCCACAGGCTCTCAAGAGACTTCCCCCTGCCCTCCAATGTAACCTACAGGGAAGGGTATCATTCCTTCACATAGAGGGCCACCCCTCCACCCTTCTTTCCATTCCTATCCCTCCCATAGAGCCTGTAGCCCTCAATATCCACTGCTCAGTCATATCTGTCATCCCACCAAGTCTGTCAGTCTAATGAGGTCAAAATTATCATCTGCCAGAAGGAGTGCCAGTTTGTCCTGTTTGCTGCCCATGCTTCTAGTATTCCCATAAAGACAGCTAGTTGTCTCAGGTCTTCTGCTTCTGCAGGCATCTCTGGACATTGATAGAAATATGGGCGTCTCCTACGTGAATACCCTCCTTCAAGTCCTCTTGATCAGTGGATTTATGCCCAGCAATGGGTTTGTGCTCAGTAGCTGAATCTTCCCCCACTCCCCAAGGCTTGTCTACTTTAAAGGCCTCCTCAGCAAGTCTGCGATTCTTGTAGTGAAGAGTTTCTTCCCTCTGCCTGAGGTGGATACCATCTCTTGCATGCAGACCAGTGTCATTGAACTGCATACCAATGCTGAAGAATCCAAAGCCAGCATGGTAACACCATCTCCGAAGCCTTTGGTTGACTTCTTCAATGTATTCCTCTCTCCGATGGCCTCAGTCTCTTACTAGGAGGATTGAGGAGAAGACCACTTGTGCTCCTAGTTGCTTGAATTTCTCCCCCATAGCCCTGTAATCCCTCATGATTCTCCCAGGGCTGTTACTTGCTGTGTCATTGGTGCCTACGTGGACAAGGAGCATGGGGTAGTAGTCTGTGGGGTGTATGAGTTTTGGGATCCTTGCCGTTACACATCATGGATCCTGGCTCCTGGAAGGCAGCAGACCTCTCCAGCAAAGGGGTCTGGACAACAGATAGCACATTCTGTTCTTCACAGCAGGGAGTCTCCAACAACAAATCACCCTATGATGTTTCTTTGGTGGTGGCAGCTCCTGCCTTGTTCTCATGTGTGAAGGATGAAGATTCCTCATCTGTCAATGGTGTGAGGGCTGCAAAGTTGTTGCGTAGGGCTACTGGTGGAGCAGTTGGCACACGTTGTGGCTTTGGGCCTAATGTGACCACTTTCCATTCGCCATCAATAGGGGCATCTTGCTGGAGTTCGCCCTCTTCCTGGTCTGTGTTATCCTTTGCCAGGTGTAGTGTCTGGCAGTAAGCATCGATGCCTTCCTTGTGCTTTCCGATGTCTCATAGTTGGCTCACCACCTCCTGGAGCTCCCTTACCCAGCCCTCTAGAGCCTCCACCAGTGACCACATCCCACAAGCTGGAGCGCCTGCATCCTAGATTCCAGCCTCTAACAGATGTGCCAGGCAGCTTCCGCAGGCTTGAGTCAAGGACTTAGTCTGTGTGGAGGCCGGGACCATCAGTGGTGCCTGGGTAGAGGCCTCAGAGGCACCAGGAGTGGGAGGTATTTAAGTCAGGAAGCCTCAGGGTGCGGAGTGTGCCCATCACTATGTTGCTGGGTGGGCCCTGTTTGCTTGATTCCTGGGTGCAAGTTAGAACAGAAAACCAGGATCAGCTCCTGCGCGTTAGTTAGAATAGAAAGCCAGGCAGGTATGACTACCCTCACGTGACCTTCTCCAGCAGATGCTGATGCTGCGGTCTGGCAGACAGGCTCAACTAGTTTCCTGCGGTTGCCGGTGGCCTCTCCTCGCACCCTCCTGTGTGAACTGTACAAGCGATCATGGTCCACGGGCCAGGTGCCTGGAGATTGGAAACTAGCTAATGTGGTCCCCATCTAGAAGAAAGGGAGAAAGGAGGACCCAGGAAACTATAGGCCCATAAGACTCACATCAGTCTTGGGGAAAATCCTTGAAAAAATTATCAAGGAGCACATCTGTGAGGGGCCAGCAGGGGAGATCAACATGGGTTCATCAAAGGCAGGTCCTGCCAGACCAACCTGATGGCCTTTTATGACCAGGTAACTACATCCCTGGATGATGGTGTCACCGTGGACGTAGTCTTTCTGGACTTTAAGAAGGCCTTTGACACCGTCTCTCACCCCATTCTCACTAATAAACTGAGTGACTGTGACATTGATGCCTACACAGTTGGATGGGTCAAAATTGGCTGATGGGGCGCACCCAGAGAGTGGTGGTAGACAGGTTGTACTCAACCTGGCGGGATGTGAACAGTGGGGTCCCCCAGGGCTTGGTCCTGGAGCCTACACTGTTCAACATCTTCATCAGCGAGTTGGACGAGGGGGTGGAAAACATGTTGTCCAAGTTTGCCGATGACACCAAGATGTGGGGAGAGGTAGGCATGCTCGAAGGGAGAGAGAGGCTGCAATTAGATTTAGAGAGACTACAGAAGTGGGCGGATGGTAATAGGATGGGCTTTAAATGTAGATAAATGCAGGGTGCTGCACCTGGGGAGAAGGAATCCACAGCATACATACAAGCTGGGGAGCTCCCCGCTTGTGAGCACAGAGGTGGAAAGGGATCTTGGAGTCATTATCAACTCCAAAGATGAACATGAGCCGCCAATGCCAGCCCGCAAAGCCAACCGCACCTTGTCGTGCATCTAGAGATGCATCTCAAGCTGGTCCAGAGAGGTGATACTCCCCCATCTATGCGACATTGGTCCAGCCTCAACTGGAATACTGCATCCAGTTCTGGGCAATACACTTTAAGAAGGATGTGGCCTGCCTTGAGAGGGTTCAGAGGAGGGCCACCCGCTTGGTTGGAGGGCAACAGGGCAGACCCTATGAGGAGAGGCTGAGGGACCTGAACCTGTTCAGCCTGAGCAAGTGGAGGCTGAGGGGGGGATTTGGTGGCTGCCTACAAACTCATTAGGGGAGCTCAGTGGCAAATAGGAAGGGTCCTATTCCCCCCCCAGCAGCACCTGGGGTGATGAGGAACAGTGGCCAGAAGCTGCTGGAGAATAGGTTCAGGTTAGAGATTAGGAGGCACTATTTCACTGTCAGGATAGCTAGGATCTGGAACCAACTTCCTAGGGAAGCGGTCCTCACTCCTACCTTGGGTAAATTAAAAAAAGAGGTTGGATGAACACCTGTCTGGGGTCGTGTGATCCCAGCGTGTGCTCCAAACAGTGGCAGGGGGGTGGACTAGATTATTTATTCAGGTCCCTTCTGACCCCTAACTACTATGAAACTCCCATGAGCATGCCTGTTTGTGTGATGTTTGTGCAGCCCCTAGGGGACTGGGCTAAGTAGGAGCTGGAGGGGTGCTGGTGTGACCCTTCTCAACTTCTCTTAGCTGCCTCCCACCTCTAACTAGTGCCCTCCCGCCTTGGGCCCCACTTACCTCCTGGCTCTGCTCTGGGGGCAAGCTTGGGGTTTGCCAGGGTCTTCAGCTCTCAGGTGTGCAACAGGCTTGCACCTGTGCATGTCCTCCAGAGAGCTGTCCCAACATGCCGGTCCTAGCTTACAGGCAGCCCTGCCACAACCTCAAATGACATATCTCCAGCAACAGATTACTTAATTCCTATTCTCACTGAAGCACCAGGCCTTGCAACAGACCCAGATTCCATCTGTGCCCCCTCATCAACACAGAACAATCATTATTGAGCCAAACAGTATGGATTTAACATACTATGTTTATTCACCTGCTGACTCTAAAAATGTCATGTCATCACCTGTTTACAGTGCTCCTCTGCACTGGACAGACAAGGTAATCCCTAAGTGAAGGAATTTATGGACACCAATTCCGAAACATCAAGTCAGGTAAGCTGTACTTCTACATTTTGATCAGCATGTTGAAAGTTCCCATACATAATGAGATTATAGGACTTGGTTCATAATCTGTTTCTTTCAGAGAAGGTTTCTGTCTTGTGCTTGGACTTTGGCCAGTGTACATTTGGCAGGTCATTCCCTTCTTTATGGTTGATAAAATGGCATTTCCTGAAAGATTTCCAAGCATAAGAAATCCCCACCTTCAGTTAGAATGGTTCCAGCTGTTTTAGAAAGGCTACTATTTCTCCATAACAGATTATGCACATGCTCAGCTAAAGCTAGGGTTTGAGGCTCACAGTTCAGAAGACCTCTAAAATGGCTCTCAGCTATAGATTCCCACACTAAGGCCCTGAGCACTCTGAACCACTTCAAAAATAGTGCTATGGAGGTGTGCATAGCCCCTTGAGTGGAGCACTTCAATTCACCTCAAAGGCATATTCTCCAGCCAAGAGGCAGTTTCCCTCATGCACCCCACTCCTAACACCAACCCCAAGGTAGCTTGTTGGTAAGTACAGGCAGGCTCTGGAAGGTCTTGCTATGGCAGAAACAAAGCTCTCCTTGTCCCTGCTACTGGTCCCAGTCCCACAGCAGCAGGTGTCAAAGACTATTCTTCTTGCCCCTGCTCCCCCCCACCCCTGCTTTGGCCACTATGGATACCCAGGGGCAATCTTGCTAGTGCTCCCACAGCATAAGCAGTAACAGTGACCCTTGTTACACTCCAGGGAATTATGCACAGAAAAAATTCAAAATTATATGCCAAGTCCTGGGGGCTACACGTGGCGACATGGAACTGGCCCAGCCTGGCCCACTGGTGTGCACCTTTGGACCAGACCAGGCAGGCACCATGCCAGTACGCAGGGCATGTGGCACTGCAGGCAGGAACTGCGCATCATTGGGCCCAGAGGAGTCCATGCCTCCATGTAGGGCTTCTAGCACTGCAACAGGAAGCCACGAGGCATGGAACTGCATGCCAGTGGGCTGGGTGGGCTCCATGTCTCCATGTGGGGCTTCTAGCACTACAGCCAGAAGTTGCAGCTGAGAATACAGAGTGATGTGCCATTGGGCCAGGGTGGCTCTGTCTCCACATGTGGTTTCTCGCTGGAGGTCTTGGTAGCCTCATGTGGAGGCATGGAAATGGACAGCCTGGCCTCATGGCATGCAGCTCCTGTCTGCAATATTGTGAGCACCCTGTGCTAACAGAGACAGCCTGGTCTGGGTTGAAGGCTCGCACTAGCAGGTCAACTGGGACAGCTCCGTGGCACCATGTGCAGCCCCTGGGACTCAGTCAGAGCTATGTGCTGCCAGGGGCTCTGCCTGCTACAGCCATGAGTGCCACAAAAGCCCATTGCCTGCCACCACCAGCCTGCCTGCTGTTGCCACCACCACCAGCAAGGGCTGTGCCCTTTTTGAGGAGGCGAGGGGTTCCACACCTATCTGCAAGCTCCCTTCATGCCCCCTGCAGGCAGGACCTCCCTTCCTCATTTGCCAGCTGTCTAGTGGTGCACCACCACACTTGGTGCCTCCACATGCTCCCAGCTGGAGTGCCAGGAGTCCTGCAGAGGTGGAGGCACAGAGCCCCTCCATGTTAAATTATGCAGTATTATGCAACTATGCATGGTCATATGTTTTATGCACAAAATTGCACGGGCACGTAATTGCCTAACTCCCCAGGAGTGCATCTTGTCAGTGCTCTTGCTGTGGCATGGCAACAGGCTCCCAGCAAGGCTCTTTGATAGCCTATTGTGGCTGGGTGGGCTATCAGGGAACCCCGAAGAGGGGGTGGAGGGAAAGAAGAGGATGGGAATTCTGGGGGATCCCTTGTCTCAGAAAACCCTTGCAGTGCTCCATGCAACTGTAAAGTAGTTACATGAGCGCTGCAGGAGGTAGCAATACAAAGTAGTTGGTTGAAACAAGAACTGTGTGGCAGATCCATCAATTTTGTAGCACTATGAACAGCCTGAACATACAGACATGCACTTCTGTAACACTAGATGGGCATATATAGCACTACAAAGTGACCTGTTTCCAAGGCGTAAGATGCACCTAGCCAGCCAGTCAGAGCCCAACTCCCCACAGGAAGGAATGTGAAGTGGAATTAACAGGATTCTGTCATTCTGATTGGATAGTCTTTTGTTCTCCCAAGAACATCCCACCTCAAAAGAAAACAAAAGTTAAGGCTCAGTGCTGCTCCCACTTAAGGTCACAAGAAGTTATGCCACTGATTTCAGCATAGATACAGAGAAGAGGCCTAGGCTTTCACCACATTTCTCTACTACAACCAGTTTTCTTCAGAAATAGCTGGCCCGCAACATTTTCAGTCTCTGAAACAGTAATAACAAGCTTTGTCAGACAATAGTTCCAAGTCAGGGTAATTTCTGTATGCTCTGTAATTCACACACAATTTGGCCAGCTTTCGTTGAAACTGTAATTGCAAAGTGTTTGTTTTTCAGAACTCATTGGGTGTTTACACACATGCTCCGAGGGAGGGCACTTTAATTAAAGCAGCTCTGAGAGCCACTCTAATTAAAAGTTCCTGAAGCATCATGTGTATTAGCATCCCAGCACTGCAAAATAACAGTGGGGGTACTTTAAAGCTTAAGCTTTAGTTATAGTGCCCCTGCCACCAATTTTCAGCATGGGGACATTGATACACACGACACAGAAGTCTGCTGGAGCACAACAATTACCATTATGACAGCCTAGTGACAAAGTGATTTTCTTTGTCCTGATGGTCATCAAGAAACATTGCATACAAGAGATTAAATGTGACTTCAAAAGTGTTCACATATGGAAAGGCTAGGATCTCTCCAGAAGAGAGGCTAGTTTGGTTCTGGGGCTGGAAATTACAACTTGCAGAGGCATGGAATCCACCTTGCAGGTGGGGTACTTGGGAAGCACTACAGCTGGGCACCAGGGAGCAGTGAGGAAGACAGCAGCAGTCTACTTCCAACTCAAGCTGGGTCATCCTAGCCCACTGCTTCAAGAAGCTGTCAACCACTGCTTTAGTTTTTCAGCAGTTTTTGGTTTTCAGTTTCAGCAGGTGAAAATGTTATAGCCCATGCGTCCAGGTATGCACTAGAAGCCAAGAATAAAGCAAATACAGTCATAGATATCTGAGGTCTATAATTGCTAAAGCTTATCCTACTTTAGTGCAGGACCCTAAAGCTATCACTAAAGGATTATGTACATTAATTAATAGGCATAACCACAGTATTGAATAGTAATTCTAACTACCAGACCATTGAGGACTTCCATTTTGAAACTGCATAATATTATATGGTTGACACAAAGCTAGAAGCACTGAAGCTATTTCAAGAACTGTGTGTCAGAACTTGACCTTTGCTTACCAAGACTTCAACTTATTTTATTAAAAAAAAAGAGAGGAAAAAAATGCTTTACAGGTAATATTGCCCAATTCAAACTGAAATAGTAATTATGAAACTAGATAATTCCACAACATGAGAAGTTAATAAACCTGCATAGTTAAAACCTCTCAATAAAAAGCAGTATCACAAGCTTTTAATATCAACATTCTCTCTCCTTGGCAAAGGAAAAATTACTGCTGCAGTATGGAGTTACCCTAAAAAAACAAAAACAAACAAACAAAAAAAAAACAACACAAAAACACACAGAGAAAAGTGGAAGACTGTATTCATTTTCAAAGGATTAAGTCATGTCCACAGTTTCTCCTTTCCCAAGTGTCATTCAGCTGGGAAAGCTGACCACATTCTGGCATCCTGAACAGCTCTCTTACATAACAAACACTAGGGTCAAACTTATCTACTACCTTATACTGTTAGACCTCTGCAAAAAGGAGTGTAAGCTGCTGCCACTAACATAACAGAGCGGGATATCCCATTTATTAGTACAGTTTAACTGATATAAACGACTGAAGACAGACAACAGATAAGCAGGCACTGAGACCTCCACACTGAGAAATTACTAATTAGTCACTCACGCAGCAGGGAAACAAATTTCTTGTGATGCCATCAAACTGCAGCTTCTTGCAAGGCTTACCTATGTCCACATAGTTTCCAAGGATTCCCTGCCTCCCACCATCACCCACAGAAGAAAACTAGTTGCACAATCTTCTGTTTTGCGTGATGGGTTAAAATTAACAACCTGTGAACTGCAAGAGCTCTAGTAGTCCAGGTTAGTTTATTTTTAAAATTTGATCCTGGTCAATCTAACTTTAAAAGCTATCCGCCTGACAAGTGTGATTCCCTGTTTAACAGCTGGAATTCAATCCTCCAGAAGGGTGCATGGCAGGGTAGGCATATTTATGCTCAACTTACATGGCTGGACCTATGTTTTGTTGTTCAGTTCCGTTAATGATGGCAAAAGATGCAACAAGCAGTAAGAAAAATATAAAGCCCACCAATCAAGTAAATGTAGCTAACAGAAGAGGCTCTGATGCTTTATGTCAGGTGAGGACAGCTGGGACAATACTACTGATTTTTTGTTTTTCTTTAAAAAAAAAAAAAAAAAAAAAAAAAAAAAAAAAAAAATGTACTTCTGTAGAGTTTCCAGAAAAGAAAGGTTTGTGTACCATCATGATTGCTTCTCAGTTCAATTGGAGACAAATTTTTTTTATGCGATTTCCACTTAAATTGTGGGTGCCTGGAGATGCTCAGTTTTCATTTGTAGTCTATGGATCCCCACATATTACTGAACAGCAACTGCTCACCAGCAGACAAAAGCCTACAAAGTTAATAGCTCTGGGCACTCCAAATGTAATACCAGAAAACTAGAAGGACAGCTTTAGCAAGCAGCAACTCATCCATTTCTTTTTCAATTTGATGCAGTTCACAAGAAGCCCCTGGCTGAAAGCCCATTTTCATTTTGAGTATCAGACTGACCAGTTTGTTTAGCCTAATGAATACATGATTTTTAATTACATGTCAGTAAGCTGTGGCAGGAAGCAACTGTACTTCAGTTGTCCAGACTAAGTATTGAGTTGTCCTGTACTATTATAGAAAAGGATTTTTCCTAGCCCACTTCAGTTAGCCACGAAATGGGGAGTTAAAGAGGAAGAGGAAAAGAAGTCCAGGGAATCAGATGAAAAGACAGGCTCTTGAGATCAGCCTAACCGGGCAGAACTCTGCCAGACTAAGCAGCAACAAATCAAGCTGGTTTTGTTGTTGTTTTTAAATGGCAGCATAACAGATAAGTGTTTCAAAATATTGTCATTCCAATTCTTTGGGACATGTTCCTAAATAACACCGAAAATAATTTTCAATTACTTGTCCGTTCTGATAGTCAAGTGAACACTATGATCAGATGAATTAAGTTTATTAAAAATATTTATTTATATGCTAAAATGATATAACATTAAATTGTACTAGAGGTCAAATATGCACTGTAGTAGCTGAAAAACTCATTTAGTAATGGGTTATGAAGGTTTTATTTTAACATGTTATAATTTTAAATTTATTAAGGCTGCCAAAGTGCAAAGTCAAGACTGATGGAAGTAGTAAAATGTGTTTTTTTCTAAGCTGTCACAGAAAGAAGACATTTACCAATTTATTTAAAGGATAAGTCGAAAGAATGTTACACAGGCATTAGCAGAGATCAGCTCAAATACAAGTTTCATATGTAAAAATGTTCAGAGATGCGGGGTGGAAAATTTTCCAGTGCTTTATTTTTCTGTGGGAAATTTTCCATTTCTAAAAATTAATTGTTTCATAAAATTCATTAGTAACAATGGATGGATGCCCATATAATATTAGACAAGCTTGGCAGTTTCAAAGTTGTAATGTTTTTCAGGTGATTATCTGTAGGAAGGGTGTGAGGGAGTACATATATATTTTATTGATTTGTAAACAGGAGAGTAAATATGCTCACATAATAATCCAAACTAAAAATCAAGTTATGAATTCACCTAAATCAGCTGTGCAGGTCAAATCAAAACCAAAGCATGGCATATCATGCACAGTCAGTTCTTTGGGTGTGCTAAAATTACTGTGTCAAGTTTTCAGTGCCTTCATTTTTTTTCCTTCTTAAAATTAAACAAACAATGTAAGGGAAGTACATGCTATTGTGTATTGTCTTTATATTTTTACAAGTATTCCAATAAAAATAATTTCTTTCCACATAAAGCTTTGAATATAACATTTAAACCACGTTTAGTATGCTGTATTTAATTTTTCTCCAAATCAAATATTTCAGTTCAGGTACTTGTGGCTATTGGGACATAAAATTAACATGGGGGTACTTTTTTAGTTTTGTTTACTAAATAAGTCAAACAAATATGCTAAATCAGATCGTGCTCTAGTTAGGGCATTGGAAAAGTTTCTGAAAACCCCACATCTTCGAATACATTTTATCACAAGCATGCCATTCATTCTCTTTAAAGTCCCATAAGCAACCATAACTAGGAGAAAACCATGATCACTTCAGAATTAGGCCCATTTAAAACTTTTTTTTTTTAAATGGACTAAAACAGCAGGCAGTTTTTGAATGGGTAACTTCAGCTCTCCACACAAACGGAGCTTATGACTCAGTTTGAGCAATGGAAGGGAAAATCCTTACAAACCACTCCTTACCCCATAAAAGCCCACACAAAAAAGGAACACAGCAACCCTATTATCATACTACTTCACAATTATGAAGTTGTAAGCCAGTGGTATTGCATGACAGTTGATCCACTATTGTAGATATGACCTTACAATAAATTCTCTAGAAGGGAAGCCCAGGGCAGGTAGTCTCTTAAGACTACCACTGCTGTTAGAGACCAGGATGACATGCAGTGGCTTCCTAAAGGGTACCAAAGAACCAAAGGCCAAGTTCTCAGGTTCATGGGCAACCTGGACGCTTGAACACCCCTACAGTGCAGTGAACAGAGACCACAAACATGACAACCCAAGTCCATCTGCCGTACCACTGCAACCAAAGTCTACCTGTAGGTTAAATGCTGTAGCAATAAGTTAATAATGCTAGCTGATGATCTTAAAGCTATTATTGCTTTAATATAGTTATGCTTCAAGTACATGGACTATTTTTAAAACCAAGGGCTTCCCCCCCTTTTTAAAAACTAAGTTTCTGGTCACCTAAGCCCTTCCCTGGAGTTGAAGCTCCTTCTGATTTTGGATGCACCTTACGCAACACAACTAAGGAGTTAAAATGTATTCAAAATAAGTCTTGAAAACCATCAAAAAGTTTTTACACAGTCTTAAACTTATACTGGGACTCAAAATCCATTCCCACATGACCAGGATCAAGGCAGCATGACCCTATTGCTCGGCAAGTCACACCCAGTTCTCCTTTCTACCAAGGTGAAATTCAGTTTTTACATGTTGTCTACTTGAGGGCTTTAACCACCACCTTGCCCCACGCATCCAGCACCTGCCTCCAGCACCTCTTTTACTGTCTCAGCCCTGAAATAATGACCAGATCAGTCATCGTGGACACTGGTCCAGAAGAGGGGTCACAACCTTGGGAGAGTCACTGAGGGCATCAACCTGTTGGATTGACAAATAACATTTTCCAATGTTTTCCAGTGCTGGCCCTGGAATCTCAGCGTCAGCTCAGGACTTTCCAATACTAGTGGAAATAAAATGAGCTCTGCTTGTAAGCAGTGGGGGGAGGGAGACAGGCTCCTTCTCCTTCGGGCCAGGAGCACGGGGGCACCAGCCGTTAGAT
>NW_005841985.1:359848-360392 GCF_000455745.1 Alligator sinensis
TGGGGGGGCGACTGGAGCGTTCCATTGTGCCGGGGGGCGGGGGTCCGGTGGAATCGTCCGCGCCTGCTGCTGGAGGGGAGCGGGGCCCTAGGGAGCAAGCGGCGGGCACGGGGAGGGCGCTGCGAGGATCCGTGGTATACGGTAGGGAGGGTGTGCCACGGGGTCGTGTGTAGTACAAGGGCGTGCAGCTGTGGTGCAGGCATGCACGGGGGTGGGGGTGTGCCTCACGAAGAGGGGTGCACTGGCCAGGTGTGCAGGGAACAGAGGGGCGGTGCGTGTGCACTGGGGAGGGGGTGTGTGAGTACTGCAGTGTGTGCTGGAACAGGACCTGTGCTCTGGAGGCAGCCGTCGCACCCTCACCGCCCCGTGGCAACTCAACCCCTACCCTGTCCTAAGCTCCAGTCCCTTTGCTCCCGCCTGCCACGTCTTCATTTCATTAATGGAAATCAGAAAGGGAGGCTGCCCAAGGGTCTTAAGCGCACTGTAACTTGCCCTCCTTACCCACAGATCTCTCTCCAACCCCACCGCTCCCAATCACTCTTTC
>NW_005841985.1:360402-363517 GCF_000455745.1 Alligator sinensis
TCTTGATCTACTTGTGCCAAGGCATCGGTTGCCTTATGGGCTAATCATGGCCCTGCCCATGCCTCACAAGTGTTTCCAGTCATCACTTAAGTAGGCATCTTGCTGCACACCCACCAGGCCACCTTAGGCCTCTTCTCCCTTCCCAGCTTCTGCCCCCTTTGCTCTGGCTGGGTCTTTTGGCCTAGACCAGTCAGGGGCATGCAGGCATTGGATTGTGGCACCATGGCAAAATCCCAGCCTTTGCCCCAGAGCAGCTCCCTGCCCAGCTGTGTGCCCTGCCAGTGGCTTGGGCATGTCTGCATGGAGACCCTGGCCTTGCCCTGTCATGGCCTCACTGCTCCTGGGGTCTCCAAGGAAACTAGCTGGAGTGATGCATGTAGGGGCTGCTGGGAAATGGAGTCTAGCCACCAGCTGGATCTGCCATTTTTTCCACCCCTGCCCTAGACCTACTGTACTGGGTCTGGTTCCTTGGGCTCCACGCCTTGTCTTGTTCTGTTGGGCTCTTATCTCTGCCCCTCCTTAGGCTATTGGCCTCCTGGTCCTAGCTCTACCCCTCTCTTGGATGTAGGCCCCTTGGCCCTAGCTCTGCCCTGTTTTGCCTCTCCCAGGCTTTTTTCTCTGTTACCACAATCAAGCCCCTGCCCTCTGGCAGGACTTCAGACAGCCATATCTCCTTGGGCACTACTGGGACCTCCTCACTCCTTTTTTGTCCTTACCAAACCACCAGTCTAACTTAAACCAAAAACATAAATGCACTGGCTGTAACTTGGTTTCCCAGGCATGCCAACTCTCTAATGCAATCACCAACCACGCTGTTTCTAATCTTCTGCCAGCCCTCAGCTCCTTACTTGTAGCTCAAATAGGCATAGCAAGATTTTATTCCAGCAGCAGCAGGCATTTCCCTGCAGGGTTTCTTTCCCTTCATCCTCCAGGGCCAGACTGTTTGCTCTGGCCCTGGCCTGGGCTTATATGCCCCAGAGGCCAGCAGCTCTTCTGGTTATGTGACTCATTGGGCAGTTGGCAGGTGATCTCTAATATGCTTGGTTTACCAGCTTTCAGGACGGCCTATAACAGCAGAGCTAGCACTGCAGTAGTTCTCCTATGAAGCTCCCCAAGTTACTCTTCTATCATACTATTGCTGTGCTACAGCAGGAGGCACTTCTCATTTATGGGGCTCTGGCTGCTTATCCTTTACAGGTAGCCCCACTCTTGGTTTCCTGGGTGCAGTTTGCCTCCATTTTCTGTCAGTAACAGGAGCCATGGGTTCCTTGGTACAGTGTGCTTGCACACATCAGAGTATTCATATGTGCATATTGGATTATCCAATCCCCCATCAAACTGGGCACTGAAAACAGGTTGCAAAATTTTGGAATCCTCTTCCCTGCAGGAAGCAGGGGGAAGGGTCTCTGGAGCTGTCTGCCTCTCGCAGTGGCTGAATTCCTGGTTCTCAATGGCATGTTTCATCCAGAGATGTCAAAGCAGTTCACAAAAGAGGCATCGTTGGCCCTCTTTTTAACAAGGGGGAACTTGAGACACAGCAAGGCAAAAGGACTTAAATGAGGTCACCAGCAGACTAATGATCAAGCTGGAAATAAGCTGCAGGTCAGGGCTTTAGTGGCTGTGTGCCTCTCTGCACTGCTGGGGCCTTAGCTTCTGTGCCGTTATGATAGCTTTAAATACTAATGCATAAACATTAATGCCAAAAACTTATTTGCAGAGGGATATGTCCCTAGGCCTAGTTCAGATCATGTGTGCTGTCTTGCTTTAAGTTCATTAGGTCTGTATTGCACTCAGCTTTCCCTTTGTCTGAGGTTCACCTATTTGAGTGCCTCAGTTCAATGACCAACCATCTTTGGGAACCCTGTCTTGAGGGGACACTTGCAGAAAAACTGCTTAGCTTTCACATGAAAGATATTCTACAAGATATAGGGTGCAGGAAAAAAGGACTAAAGAAGGGCTGGAGGAGTTCCTTGGGCAGGGTTGGTAGAATTGAAGAAATCCTAACAGTAGGCAATGCATTACAGCTCCATATTTAACATTCTTGGGTACTCTCCTATCTGCTAGTCAGCTGCCACAAGGGGATCCAAAGAACAGTGTGATTCCCTTTTTTTAGGGTCTCTTAACCTGTCTCCTCTGAGGGAACAACTTGCAGGGAACTCTTGAACTGACTTCATAATATTTCTTTTACTCCTGAGCCTTTGCCCTCAATTTTCTCTGCAGGGAAAGTAAGCTGATCTGACAGAAACTTCAACCATGAGATTTTTCAGAAAGTGAGCCTGAAAACTAAAATTCCACCTTCTGATCAGAGTTTAAAGGTAAATGCTGAAAAGTGACTTTATAAAAAGTTCACCATAGGATTCTGTAGTTCTAGTTCTCACTGATTTCCAAGTTAAAGTTGCTCAACATCCAAGTAAAAAAAATCCTTTTTTGCCAGGTCCACAACCTTACCCTGAGCTCTGACACTCAAGTTAGGGATTTTACTGTTCTCAGTGTAACAGGTGGCCTGCAAGATTTCAATGACACCAGTACATTTTCACAAGGAATTGCCTCACTGGATTAGATCCAAGTTATTTTAGTCTAGTATCCTTCTCTAGGAGTGGCCAACACCAATTGAATAAGTGGAAGGTGTAAGAACTTCCCCATTAGGTTTCATGTCAGGTTCTCATTTTCAAAGATAGTCTAGAAATCCTGAAGCATGAAATTTGAAATCTCTTCCAAAAATTATTGGTATTATCAAGAATATCTAATTTTTTTATTATTATCCCAACATATGTCCAAGTTCTCCTTTAACTGTAATGAGTTCTTGGCTTCAGCCTTCAGTGATTTCTGGGGAGTGAGTTCTATCATGTAATTATGGAGTATATGAAAAAGGGTCTTTTTGGGTCAGAAATTATCACCTTTTAGTTGTCTCCAGATTCTGTTTTAAGTGAGCTCAGTATCCCTGTATTGATGCAGGATTATTCCAGCGTGTTTGCACAGATACCTTCTGCTCAGCACTCTGCCTGGTCCTTCATGAAATGCATACTTGGCAACTAAAAAAGTTAAATGGAACCAGATTTCCAACGGAGACTGAGCAAAAATAATTTGTAGCTCTTCCTTCCCACTTTAGCATAAA
>NW_005841985.1:363566-375454 GCF_000455745.1 Alligator sinensis
TCTAACAAAGAATTGTAGAGAAGCGAAAAGATATCCTAAGTAGTACATATTCGATGCTGTTTTTTCTCTGAGTCAACAGGGAAGCTCCTCTACTGGCTTTGTCACTCAGAAACATGACAATTTTAAGTAATTTGTTTTCCCCTTTCTCCCCTCCAGAATTGGTAGGATAAAGAATTCCCCTTCCACATTCAGTGTCACATCAACCTGCAGCCACACACATGCTGCAGGAATGTTTCTTGGCTCTTCTGATAAAAAAAAAATATATTCTTGTATTTCACAGGCAATTTAAAGTGTCTGTGGTTTATATGTACTTGTATTAGTTACATAGACAAAAATGGCAGTTTTTCTGTGATTGAAATTAATGAAAACTCATGTAATCCCAGAAAAAAATTAATGTAGTAGCAATGGAATTGTCTTAGCACTATACTTATCTTAGATGACAGCTCCTTCACTAGGAGCCTACTAGCTACACTAGTTTTCCAAAGATTTTCTAGAGGTCTTCAGAAGGGATGAGTTACATCTCTCCTCATTTATGTAATCTCCTCCCTCAGCATTATACACATTTTCATTGTTCACAGAAGTACTTGTAAGGTCTGCGTACAAAAGAGGAATGGTGTCATGGAGGTGAGTGAGCCCCACTTGTATGAAGCAAGAGGGCCAAGTATACTAAAACTGTCTTTAGGCACTGATCAGGCAATGGGTATAGTCCAGCTCCATATTTGTGACCAGGGTGCTAATTTTTATAGTTTGGAATATTTGGAGGCAATACACAATTTGAAATCCATCATGTTGCAGATGAAAGTAAAAAATAAAATGTGGTTGGTGATTAGCATCAGCTAAAAATGTGGTATAGATTTGATCTTTTATGGGCAAGATTGACTATCTTTTGGTCAATGATAATGTATCATGCAGTGTGATTGGTTTTTGTTTTTACTCAGCAAAACATGTTTTTAATATGATCGGATAGTTGCTGAGGTTTATGTAATTTCTGGTTCTATACCAGCACCTTCCTTACCAATAAATTCTTCATTTTGAATCTTATTAGTGAAAACAAAACTTACAACTAGGTTTATAGATTCTGGTACAAATGTTCTGCTGGCAGAAGCAACACAATTCAATGTAGCTGCATTTGCTTACACTTTGGCCTGTGGTCTCATGACCTGGAATATAAAATATATTAAATTTTCTGGACTGAGGCCTTTTCAAATATACAGACTGTACTTAACTATAACACATGAAGCTTTTGCCTGTCCTTGTAGAGCTTAAAACGTATTTACTGAAGCAAGCAGGTTAAGCAAGGTGAAAAACATTGAGATTTCTCTTTCATAAGAGTCAGAGTACCTGGAGCCGTGATAAAGGAAAGCATTTAAGCACTTCAGCGGGACTTAAACATGTGCTTAAAATTAAGCAGTTTATAAAATGCTCTTCCTGAACACAGATATTTTCCTAAACTCCTGCCCTAAGCAGTTATTTTTGACACAGTTTTATATTCTCCTTAACAAATATCAATATGCTTCTAAGAAGTAATAACATATATAGGTAAATCAACAGTTTTCAAATCCTTGGATTTCAAAGACTAGGGACAGAAATTGGCATCCTCCTTACCACTTCTATCAACAATGCTGTTGTAATCTGTCCCTTAATCTACTCCAATGCACTGTAAAACAGCACATGAGCTACCCAAGCGTGCTTGACTGCACTAAATATAAAAGTGAGGGATTGTAGACAGGAAGATATAACTATAAGTAACAGGATGAGCTGAAGAATGGCAACATTTAGATCATTAGAAAAATGTTTCTAAGAATGGGTGGGATTGTCCTTTCCACTTTGCCCCAAGGGCTGTCCTGTGTGTTGCCACAGACAAGCATGCATTAGGCCTAAATGAGGAGGTCTTTGCATCCTACAGATCCCTTAAATCAGAGCTTACAACTTTCTGTCCAGAGGGTACAAACCCTGTCTCCCCCATGCATTGAGAGAGGAGTCAGTTTCTGAGGAGTAACACAAGGAATTTTCAGTTAGTACAGAACACTCCCATACCAATACATCTCTTCAGCAACACAGGCTATTGTGAGCATATCAGATTTGTTCTCTGCTTTCTATGCAGGCTTCCCATAGAATTTCAAATCAAGGTTTTGGTCCCTATCTTCAAGGTACTCCATAAAATATTAACCAACAGTCCTGGGACAAAAGCCTCAGTCAGTAGGTTTGCTCCTGTGGCACAGCAGAACTCCACACGGTTAATACAAATTAGAGGTGTTTCTGGAGAGGCTAATGTGTGACCTTAGAATGAATCCTAGGAACTAAGGTTCATACACATTCTTGTCCTTTTGCTGCCAGTGCCAGGGACATCTGTTTGATCTTGTTTTTTCCAACATGAATATATATATAGCAACACTGCAAAAAAACTTCTGAAACAAAATTAGTCAGTGCATGTACTCCTCCATCTGGGAAAATATGTGAGAAAAATAACATGCGACAGACGTTGGTTCCATTGCTTAGTACAGTACTAAAACGTGCTCAGACATGGTCATGAGTGTGCTATAAGAACTTACACAGAACAGAGAAGTTAGACTTGACTGACTTTAATCTGCGTATACTCACTTCCGATGAGTTCACACCTATTGATAACACCTACTATCTCAAGGACTATTCTACCGTGACATGCTATGCTTTGCAAGCCTGCATGAAACAGAAGCTATTGTTCTGGTGGGAAATGTCAGCAGCCTGATAACACAACTTGGACTTCTCACTACAGCTAATTAAAACTTCTTTAAAAACTCTTTACATGAAGCTTATATTCACAAGTTTGAACAAATCATGGGGGTTAACTTGTAACAATCCTGAAAGAAAATCTGAAGAAAAATAAAATGTTCACCATTGCTATATAAGAATCTATAGATGAAATTTGATTTGACTTCCTAGAAGAGAAACCATACAGTGCTTCTACTTATATATAATTAAATATTTAAATTAACACATTAAAAGCTAGCCTCCAGGCACTTTGCAGCTGGATCATCCTTCCCTATACTTGAATACATGGAGAAACGCAAACACGTGATACGGGAACCCTTTTCTTCCCACTTGGTTATATCAATTCATGCCTTTCTGGAACATTGAGATTGTATTTAAAATAATGAGTTCATTTGTGGATCTCTTACTGTCAGTAAGAGCTTGGAAAAGGGGAGTAAATTCAGAGAAAAACTACACTATTTGATTAGGAGAGGTCAAGCTATGTAAAAATGTATAGCTTGTCAAAAATTATAAAGATGGGTATAACAAATGTAGATGAGTCCCTGAAGGAGGAAGGAGAGGAAAGTCTGGGTAGCATGCAAGAACTTACATTCCTGGTACACAGGATGGGTACACAGAGTAGGAAAAGTAACAGCACTCCAAATACTGCACTATAGGAGAAGTTTTCTATTTGAGAGAACTATTGCATTGTGGAATGACACCCCTACAACTCCCATCTAGGTCTAGGTCCTGTATAATTTAGGTTCAGAGTGAACAAAAGGCAGAGTCTTCAAAAAAATTATCAAGGCTCACATTTGCGAGAGCCCGGCAGGACAAATTATGCTGAGGGGAAACCAGCACGGGTTCGTAGCAGGTAGACCATGCCTGACTAATCTAGTCTCTTTTTATGACCAGGTTACAAAACGTCTGGACGCAGGAGTAGGGGTTGATGTCGTATACTTAGACTTCAGGAAGGCTTTCGATATGGTATCTGACACCATACTGGTAAACAAGTTAAGAGGCTGTGACTTGGATGACTACACAGTCCGGTGGGTGGCGAATTGGCTAGAGGGTCGCACCCAGAGAGTCGTGGTGGATGGGTCGGTATCGACCTGGAAGGGTGTGGGCAGTGGGGTCCCGCAGGGCTCGGTCCTTGGACCGATACTCTTCAATATCTTCATCAGCGACTTGGACGAGGGAGTGAAGTGTACTCTGTCCAAGTTTGCGGATGACACAAAACTGGGGAGAAGTGGACACGCTGGGGCGCGGGGAACAGCTGCAAGCAGACCTGGATAGGTTGGACAAGTGGGCAGAAAACAACAGAATGCAGTTCAACAAGGAGAAATGCAAAGTGTTGCACCTAGGGAGGAAAAATGTCCAGCATACCTACTGCCTAGGGAATGACCTGCTGGGTGGAACGGAAGCAGGAAGAGATCTTGGCGTCCTAGTCGACTCCAAGATGAACATGAGTTGGCAGTGTGACGAAGCCATCAGAAAAGCTAATGGCACTTTATCGTGCATCAGCAGATGCATGACGAACAGATCCAAAGAGGTGATACTTCCCCTCTATCGGGCGCTGGTCAGACCGCAGTTGGAATACTGCGTGCAGTTTTGGGCGCCGCACTTCAAGAGGGATGTGGATAACCTGGAGAGGGTCCAGAGAAGGGCCACTTGTATGGTTAAGGGCTTGCAGGCCAAGCCCTATGAGGAGAGACTGGGGCACCTGGACCTCTTCAGCATCCGCAAGAGAAGGTTGAGAGGTGACCTTGTGGCTGCCTATAAGTTCATCACGGGGGCACAGAAGGGAATTGGTGAGGTTTTATTCACCAAGGCGCCCCCGGGGGTTACAAGAAATAATGGCCACAAGCTAGCAGAGAGCAGATTTAGACTAGACATTAGGAAGAACTTCTTCACAGTTAGAGTGGCCAAGGTCTGGAACGGGCTCCCAGGGGAGGGGGTGCTCTTCCCTACCCTGGGGGTCTTCAAGAGGAGGTTAGATAGGCATCTAGCTGGGGTCATCTGAACCCAGCCCTCTTTCCTGCCTATGCAGGGGGTCAGACTCGATGATCTATTGAGGTCCCTTCCGAGCCTAGCATCTATGAATCTATGAAAATACTCAGAACAGAGGAGACTACAGGTTTCCCTCGATTTATACAGATTTGATTTATGCGAATTTGCTCTTATGCGATGACCCTTTTTATACCTGAAATTCATTATATGCAAGGTAAATTCACTGTTGTGTGATTGGCATAGGCATGCTCCCCTCTCCCCCAAGCAGGTAAGTGGATCTGTGAGTTTGTAAGGGCACAGCAAAGGGCCATGAGCGGAGGGGAGGGGTAAGGGGAAAAGAAAGGGCCGTGGGGCTGGGGCCCCACTCACCAGAACCCCTGCTGCAGCTGCTCTGGGAGTGGCCAATGTTAGTGACTTGCAGCTGCTAGGCTACACCATGTCCTGAACCTCACAGGGCCCCGCTTTCCCTGGGACACCGTGCTCCGAACCTCCCGGTGCAGCGTAGCCCAGCGGCTGAAAGCAGGCGGCGTCCGCCATTCCCAGAGCTGGAGCAGGGGCGGGCAGCCACCTGCAGCAGAACGAGAGCAGGCTGGGGCTGGTAGCCACTGCAGGCTGGGGCTGGCGGTGGCACCAGGCTCTTCCTGGCACTTAGGGTGGGCTACAACAATGGGAGGGAGGCTGCTGCCACCTCAAAATTCACTGTAGACCCCCACAACCTGCCCTCCCAGCACCGCTGCTAAGCACCAGGAAGAGCCTAGTACCGCCACTGGCCCCAGCCTGCAGTGGCTGCCAGCACCATCCTGCTCTCATCCCGCTGCAGGCTGCTGCCCGCCCCTGTTGCAGCCCTGGGAGTGGCAGATGCCACCTGCTTGCAGCTGTTGGGCTGCACCGCGCCGGGGAGTTTGGGGCACGATGCAGCCCAGTGGCTGCAGGCAGCTGGTGTTGGACGCTCCTGGGACTGCTGCAGCAGGGGCTGCAGTGAGTGGGGAGAAGCAGAGCAGTGTGATGAGTGGGGCTACCGCCCAACCCAAGTGCCGTGAAGAGCTCGGTGCTGCCCCTGCTGCAGCACTGTGTGGGGCAGATGCCGCATGCTTGCAGCCACTGGACTGCGCCATGCACCTCTCTCTGCCTCTTCCCTAGCCCCAGCCTCACTCCCTCCCTCCCTCACTGCTGTGGGAACACATCCCTATCTCTTTCATTGTAAATGGGGTTCACTTTATACAAATTCGATTTATGCGCTGTTCTCTGGGAACACATCTACCGCATAAATCAAGGGAAACCTGTATTCTGCGCTTTCTGGGAAATGGAAGGGGATGATGATTTGTGTGTGTCCAGTCAGGATCAAAGCTTTGTGCATTGTACAGACATCTATAGATATGATCTTTAGCTTATACACCTTAGTATCTTTGATGATATAATATGTCTTGTTCATCTCGGATTTCTATAATTCTGTGTTTTTTTCTCCCATAATGATGTTGCCTTTATGCCTTAACATTTCTCCGTAAGTCCTTTTCTTTTATTCCTTTCTCTCATCCTTGTTTGCTTTCTTTTCCCTTGTCTACTACTGTCATCCAACTTCACATGCCTCATTTTCTTATTATACATCTGAGTTTTAAATACAGATATTACATTTTCACTTGGTGGAACAGACTCAGTGCTAGGTAGCAGCTCTCTTTAAAAGTGTAATTTAAAAAAATGTAATCCAGAAAAGTGACTGGATAAGAATCACATTCTGTTCTATATTTATTATTTTTATTATTCATTCAGTTTGTTTGTCAAGACAATTTTCAGTCATCACTGCCAGAAATCTGAAAATCAAACAAACAAAGCTCTTTACCCCTCTTGAACCATCTATAGTAATAAACACTATGCGATTAGGATTTAGCAAACAGTACATTGGTCTCACATAAAACAGAGAAAAATGCAACCCACTCTTCCATTGATGAGTTGTCTCTGTGGTGCTAGCAGTAGTAAAAACTTGCTTTTGACAGTACAGTAAATATGACTCACAAGCATGCAAATGTCAAATGGGATGAGCATTTTTATGGCCAGTCTCAGTTCAGAAATTTTCACTGTTGGTTTGAGATTTTTTGGCTAAGTTTCACCCCAGGACAACACATGGGATCTGGAATGATTTTGTTTTTGGTGCACCAAGACAACCATATATGCATCATTGTTGTTACTGTAGCACTCAAAAATCCCAGTCAGGATTAAAACCTCATTGTACTTGCCGCTGTGCAGACATGTGGAAAGACACAGCCCCTGCTCTAGAGTTTGTGGTTAAAATGATGAAAGTCCAATAAAGGCTAGTGATACAACATACAACCCAAGGGACTAACATGATCACAGACTTACACAACACGTTAGTTCTGGGTTTGTCTGTCTGTCTTAGTAGAGATTGTTTTGGTTTGGTTTCTGGGGTGTTCAGAATTAAAGGGGCTGGCATAGTAAGGGGTGGGAGTAGTAAAGAAAGCATGATGATGAAGGAGAAGACAAAAGGAGAAGCCTGATTCCCTGCATGGTTTCCACTGAATCCAGGGGGACAGGAGAAAGAGCCGTTAAGGTCCTGGATCTACTCCCATGCCCTCAGACACAGTAAGCTGGTACAGGCCACTTTGGAGAATTATCCCCAAGTACTGTGATTGGTACCACATCAATCATGCCCCCTTGTCTCTATGCAAAGGAACTAAAATAAGCAAGAGCAAGATGTCTTCTAAGGTTTATTTTTAAATAAAAGTTTATAGGTTCATAGATTGTAAGGGGCTGGAAGGGACCTCACAAGATCATTAGTTTTTTCCTAGTGTTAAGCTTGAAATGGTCTTCTAGGAGTTTGTGGCCATTACTTCTGGTGCCCTGGTGACCAGTTGTTCGCCAAGCCCGTGATGTATTCCCCCGATGTTGCGGTAAGCTGTTACCAAGTCCCCTCTCAGCCTTCTCTTTTTTAGGCTGAAGAGGGCCAAGTCCCTCAGCCTTTTCTCATATGGGTTGCCTTGCAAGTCTTTGATCATACAGGTGGCTCTTCTCTAGACTCTCTCAAGCTTTTCCACATCCTTGTTGAAGTGTAGCACCCAGAACTGGACTCAGTACTCCAGCTGTGGCCTTGCTAATGCTGAGTAAAGTAGAAGAATCACTTTGTAGGTTTTGCTTGAGAAAATATATTTACCAAAAACAAAATCATTCTTTTTTGCTTGGTTTTGCTTTGTTCAGAGTTCACACACCACCTTGTGTACTATTTTGCTATGTATGTTAATTAAGTGGAGGAATAAATTTTAAGGGGATGTGTGTGCGTACAGGACCTACTTCAGGTCAGGTCAGGATGTGTGCCCTGAAGCTCAAGGACAATGCCAGGACATATTTTTGGTTGCTAGGAGCTGGGGTGTACCTCTTTGTAGGGAGAGAGAGAGAAAATTCTACCTTAGGGCATGTGGCTTTCCTTGCATGTGTCTGTGAGTAACTGCCTGTAAGAACTTGCCCCAAAGCAATCAAATATAATATATTTCTGAATCATAATTTTATTATATGACTGTCTTTGATTTTCAAGATAATTTAGAATGGTAGTTCATTTAACAGTGCCAAATATCTTCCACAAGCTTGTTCTTTAATGTGCAGCCTTCAGCAACATGAACAAATTTATTTCAGTATAAAGACATTTATAAAGATTTGCTGTCACTTGCTAATTACTTAATGCATTAAGTACAGTAAACTGGAATTAGGAATAATGAATCCTGGAATCATAAGTAAGCTGGAATCATAAGCAGCTTGCAATTTAGAAATTCTCTCTAACCAGGGTGGACTTGATTTAAATCAAATCAATTTAAATCGTGACTTAAATCATGATTTAAATTTTGATTAGTGATTTAATCATTGTTTTCTATAAAAAGTGCATTCTTGTTGTTTGATATAACCTTCATTAAAATATTCCCAAACGGTTTCTTTTACAGCCTGGCCAGCCTGCTGCCAGGATAGGTTTTCCCTTCTACTGTACCATGTGCTCACTAGATCTCAAATCAATGGAGAGGCTATACTCAGAAACGTATCCCTTTAAGGCTTCTGGAATATTCTGCTGAAAATATTTCTCTTTTGTTTCTACTGCCTCTTCCTCCTTGCATTTATCTTCAGACTCCTCCTTCTTGCCCAGATCTACTCCACCCTCAACAATCCTTTAGTCATTTAACTTCTTGAAACTTTGTATTTTTAGAGAAAGGTAATGTCTTGACTGCGTACACAAACTTGCAGCGAGACAATAGGGCTGATGGGTAGGTAATGAAGTCTGTTATCTCTCATCTTCATATACTGCTGTTAACAAGGATGTTATCTCTGGAGACACAAATCCACACTTTGAGAACTGAAACTAAGCATCACAGAGATGCTTAATGGGATCTTCTTGACTGAGCACTGAGTCCCATTGGGTTGAATCTTTACTAATCTATAGAGGAGCCTCTGGGAACCCCATAAGATTGGACCCCTAATACAGTCCATGGCCTGTTGTGATCCATTTATAAAAATTTCTAAAAAGGTTACATAAATATATTGTCTCAAATAGTATATAATTAGAAGTTATAACCCCTATTCCATGATATCTTTAAACTCTAACATATCTTAAATTAAAACTATCTTTACATAGGTTTGTTTTATTTTAAAAAAGCATCGTAACAAAAAAATTGATTAAATAAAAAATCTGATTTAAATTTAAAAATCCAATGTTTTTGATTTTTAAAAAAATAGTTGATTTTTATCCACCTGAGATGTCTCTAACGTGTTTGATTTCCTGAACATTTCTCAGAGAAGTCAAGGTTCCCAGTTAGGTTCTTGTTTCCATGCTAATAAAGCTGATGTCAAATTTCAAAATATAGGAGAAATATTATAGAATCTCAAGGAAGACCAATTTAGGCTCCATATTAGAAAAAACTTCTTCGTAGCCTTTGTCCAGACAGTGGAATAAGCTCCCTCCAGAGGTGGTATAATCACCTACCCTGGAAATCTTCAAGAGGAGACTAGACAGTCACCTTGCTGGGGACACCTGAACCCCAATTATCTTTTCTGCTTGCTGCAGGGGGCTGGACCCAGTGGTCTTCCAAGGTCCCTTCCAGCCTTACAATCTTTGAATCTATGAACCTAAGGTTATAAAGGATCTAATGGTTCATCTAGTCCAACGCTCTTCATAGACACAGATGCAAGATTCATTATACCTAAATCATCCCAGAGAGAAACCTGTCCGGTTTCTTGAAAATATCTAACGAAGAAAATTCCATAACTTCCCTAAACAGCATTGTCCTTTTGTTTTTATAGGTAAGAAGTTTATTTCTGATATTTAATCTAAATCTGCTTTAGCATAGTTTAAAGCCATTGCCTGTTGTCCTGCCTTCAGTGGAGGGAAAAACAATGTTCCTCCATCTTGTTCATGGCAGCCTTTCAAATATTTGAAACTGCTATTACATTTCCTTTTAATATCCTGTTCTCCAAAATAAACATACCTATTTTCTTCAAGCTTTCCTCCTACAGCTTGCATCCAGCTCAAACCAATAATATACTCAATGACTTCTTTAAAATACAGTCATGGAATATGTTCATTTGCCCTAGAGTGAGCCAGTCTCCAAAGATGTTCTACGTTCCATTAACTTCAGTGATAGAAGACCGTGGTCAGCTCACTTTTGAAAATTGGGCCACCAATCCCTGTGCCATCCTATTTCTAAACTGCTAATAGAACCAACATTTTTATACTTGACCCACATAATGTTTTCACATTTACATAGATCTTATTGTTTAAATTATACATGCACAATTACATGCTTAATTTATGTGCACAAATACTGTAATTATATGTGCAATAGTATAGTAGTATAGCATTCAGATAGTTGAATGACAAGTCTCTGATGCATCTTTTCAGATGTGGATGGAATTGCCCAGGTAGCACATTGTGTTAACAACATTCACACACTAGGCACAGAGGTGCCTTCCTCTACTTCTTAGAAATTAGATAATAAATGAAAGATTATTATCTAGCTTTGAAAATCTGACTCACAGAGCTTTTCTCGCAGGATGTTTTGCAAACTACATATAGCCCTGACTCCACAGACTGTACTTCAAAGGTTTTGTACCTGTTCTTCTCAATGTGGTCCTCAGTATCTCTTGGGAGGAATTGGCAGAAGGTTGCTTCTCTGACCCCTTGTTATATTCTATCAGGGTTCCTGCCACCTCTCTTTTTTACCTCTATCTCAGTTTTAATTTCTTGGCTGTATTTCTTCCTTTTTCTTTGTTTCCCTTCCCTGCTGTTTTGCATTTTTTTTTGCTGACTCCTTTCCTCTCTGGAGTACTACCCAAGGCTGAGCTGAATACCATGGAGCAGACTTTGATTGGGAAAACTGGAGCTGCTACCAGAGGCAGAAAACATCAGGGGTCCAGAATGAACAGAGATGAATGGGAAGAAACTTTCAGTAAATTACCTCATTCATTACCTAGGCATCCCAGCAAAATTTGCAACATTTGTAAGGTCCAAGGAAGAGTTGGTGTTTGGCTTCTGACAGTTTTCATTCCCTGACCATGCTGATTCTCTTCTTTGCCCAGTGCATCTCTTTTACTAATCTGGTGTTTTCCCAGCTTATGATGTGCTAGTTTACATAACAGGAAATTTGTTTGCATGAGGACGAGTTTGGATCTGACTATATAAAAAAATCACTTTGCACACCATCAAAT
Source organism: Alligator sinensis (assembly GCF_000455745.1). Lineage (NCBI taxonomy): Eukaryota > Metazoa > Chordata > Crocodylia > Alligatoridae > Alligator > Alligator sinensis. The sequence goes on from NW_005841985.1 coordinate 375,000, forward strand.
TCCAACCATCTCTGGGATGAATGTAGAAATAATTTAACACTGTATAGCTGTATCCTGTAGCCAACTAATTCTGTCAGATGAGGGCCATAATTACTAGGACTGTGCGACGCTTCAGTAGTTGATTTGATTCAGAGGAGATTCGGCCCAATTTGGGGACCGAATCTCTGAATCTGAATCAAATCGGGAGACCAGTTAAAAGCTCTGAATCAATTCAGAAAAGATTCAGAAAAGATTTGGCAATTTGGCCATAGACTGAACAGGCAGCTGACACAGCTGACTCCAGCTGGTAAGTCTGTTGGGGTTGGGAGACGGGGGAGGGAAAGGGCGTGGGGAAAGGAGGGATTGGGTCTGTAGCTGGGACAAGCTGCCCAGCTGGGGCGGGAGGCGCATTACTCGGGGAGGAAGGCGGGGGGATGCAGGCGGGGGAGCACCTGGGGCAGCGGCGCGGGGCCGCC
>NW_005841985.1:375524-394011 GCF_000455745.1 Alligator sinensis
CCAACAGACTCACCAGCTGGAGGCAGCTGTGTCAGCTGCCTGCTCAGTCTATGGCCAAATCTCCAAAAGTGGTGTCAAATCTTTCAGATCTGATTCAGCTGAATCAAATCAGGATAGTGATTCGAATCTCTGAATCAAGTTACTGTCCTCCAAATTGGCCAAATCCGAATCCAAACCAAATACTTGCCATTTTGCACAGGCCTAGTAATTACTCAAGCTGGACATTGACCAGACCTATTAGTACACATAGGTAGGCTTGACAGGTATAAATTGATGGTTGATATACATTCTGAATTTACACAATTATGCAATATATGGCAAATAAGTGCATCTCCCAACCTTTTCTAAAACCGCAACCTACTGTCTACATATTATGTAAAGTCCAAACATTTCCTTTCTTTTTGGGATTTGAACAAGAAATCTACTACCATGTAACAAAGCTTACCTCCTTATGCTTGGCTATTCCTGCCATGCCAAATATATAACTTGGTAAATAAGCCAGTTGCCTGAAATCTGAGGCCTGATTCATGATTTTGTAATGCTTTGGAATAGCAAAACTCAATCTATCATCAGGGATGTTGGTTCCTTGGTAATACTAACAATTGGCAATAGCTATTGCTGTTTTCCATAGGCATTGGCCATAGAAAATCATGATCAAAATACTGTCAATATTTACATTACTAGCAACATAAACATAAAATTATCTGAATTCTATGAATTTTTGTGTGGAGGGTCTGGGATAAATTTTCATCATTTTAGAATTTTGCTGTTTCATTTCCAGAACTGTAAAGAAAAGTCTGTTAGTGAAGTCCTAACCCCCAGGAAAGTCCATAGCAAATTTGACAAATAAATTCAGCGAGGATAGGATTTTATGCAAGGACTTAGATTCTAAGACACCACACTGAGAAAACAGATACACCACCACTTAGTCAGTCCTGATTCCATCAACACAATTGAGGGTTTTCTCTTCACGTCAAGAGCAATAGGACTGAGTCCCTATAGCTCAGTTCTCCAAGGCGCTGTATCCTATCAACCACTATTGGTTGACATGGAAGTTAAACACTGTCAGCACCAAGCCCTTAGCTTGTAATGATCAGAATAATATATTTTTTTAATCACTGTAACAGCAACATCCAACCCTGCGCAAAAATACTGGTTACATGTTTGGGAATTTTTTTATCCATGTTGTAAACTGAAGTTTTGATGAGGTCTCTCAATCTAATTTCTGACTACAAATGAGATTTTATGCTTCAGCATTTCATATTCATAGTATTGTACACTTATTTTTATATGCAGGAAGACATACCGATGACTTCCTTGGCACTTCCTGGAAGACACTGTCACCAACAAGGTCTCTTATTAGAGAATACTATGCTACTATATAATGTGTTATTTTAACACAAATATTTTAAATCAGAATGACTGAGAAGAGAAATTCTGCTTTATGAAAAAGAAATCTGAACTAGAAGGTAGCTGTGCTTTCCCAACAGTCTGCTATTTGTGTATTATGAGTGCAAGGCATGTTTATATAAAGTACTTATCTTAAATGCCTTTCTTGTCTGTTTATAGTTATCTGCAGATTTGTAGGGTTCACAGCATGTATGTCTTAGTGGGAGCCAACCTTTCTAGCAGGCATGCCACAAATTAAGCCCTGTGCCTTCTCTAAGTGCCACTCCAAACTGCCTCCCCTTTCTAATCTGCCTTTCTGCTTCTTGCCCTATCTGCCACTTTGCTGCCTTCCCACCTTCCTGCTCTACTATGTGCCACGCACAGAGGCTGCCAGTGCTACTTGTGGCATATTGCCACAGATTGACGTGTCTTAGGCTATTTAAACATATTTAGAAATACATAAATTTAAAAGCAGAGATCCTCCCAAGTTGCTACAGCATATTCTGATTGTTGAGGGTCAAGTGTTTGCTTGAGAAAACCTTTCTGACTATAGCAATGATCTTATTATGCCACAAAGCATGATGTTTAATACTGTCTGAAACTGCCTGCCTGTTGTTATAGGGCTAAAAATGACCTTGTGGTTTGCACCTGAAGCTTCATTCATGCAAAGAATTGCCTTGAATCAAATACTGCACATTATCACCTACTCTTACACATTTTTCAATGTATGTACAAACACATTTGAGTTTCCATTGTGTATAGAGATGGGATTTTCTACAAGTGAATTTAACAGCTGCATGCACAAAAACTCGCTGACCACTGTATTTAACAGTTAGGGTTTCACATGTAGTTTTCCATCTAAATACACAAGTGAGCAGCTGACCAAAAAAACCAATCAAATTAAAAAGAGATTTCTGGTTTTGGTTCGTTTAAAACCAGTTACTGTACAGCTACTGAATACACCTCGATTTTTGGAATAGCAGTGATGTTAGGGCTTGGGCCATTTCTTTTGTGAAATGAAGCTGAAATGTCATTGTCAAGCAAAACAGAACAGTAGGATTACAAGGACAGGATGCTATCACTCAACTTACTGGTATATGTACAGCCTGAACAAAAAGAAACGCTAACAACAAATCCACTTCCTATTCTAGGGCAGTCTCCTGCTAAAAAAAGAACAAGTAATAACACCAAAGCAGTTCTTGAAAAAGGGTCATGCATTTACATGGTCAAAAAAAAGGAGGGGGGGGGTGAGAGGAGGGGGAAATAATAGCCAGAAAGAAACAGGAACTTTTGAAGCTACATGTTGTGTAATATATGGTAGCTATTTAATATTTTTTGGATGAAGTATAACTGCTAATCTGCTTATACAACAAAAATAATTCTTGTTTACTTTACTTTGAGGCTGTATTAAATTATCTGGAATACTTTCCAAAATTTTTCTAGACTGCAATTATGCCTCTTCCATTAAAACCTTTGGGACTTTCATCCACTTCCATTTCAGTAATTACATAAACAGGCCAATCACTTCGCCTGTGGTTTCTCTAGTTTTTAAATCTTATTTTTAGCTGATGAATCTCCGTCTTCTTGGACCTCCTCTTTCTTATCCTAAATAATACTTTGCTATCTTGGTAAAGTGCTTTATGATTTACAGGTTAAAGTACTATTATCCTTATTATATTTTATAAGGTTAGTAGACAAGATCTTCTTGGAACCTAGCAATGATCAATTCATGCAATGAGATTGGATACTCTATCTTAGTTTGTGTGATAACTACATGTGTTAGGAATAATAGAATAAACCGTATCTACAGCTCTCTTTGGATAATGAAGAGCTGTACTTCCTGGGCTTGAAGGAGAAAAAGAGCAGGGAAAATACTGATGACAAAATGCATTCATATACAGACTTTGCAGCTGATATTTTTTGGAAGCCAATAGTATTCATTTACTTCTTAAACCCAGAAGTCAGACTATGAATTTACTGGCTCCAGGCCTCTATGTTTTTAGGACATTTGTTATTGTGCTAAACCAAATCATCAAGCTCGGGGTTTTGTGTTCCCCGCTAGCTGTGACTAACCATTTGGCAGCTGTTAATATATATAGCTTCCCAAGCTATAATTTCCTATCATTCCTAAGCCTAGTGGGACAACGAGGGGCCCTTCATGGGTGTCTGCTTTTTTGTTTTTTTTTAATCATTTCCAGTATTTCTGCCCAGGAATTAACATCCTTATTTACTTTAGTACATTTCCAGCAAATGTGGAGGCATGTTCCATTTTCCTTATATTCAGCACATTTTGAAGAATGCTGATGGCTTTTTTTTTTTGGTCTATAATGGAATAAGACACAATTAGATTATTATACTACATAATAGTGGTCTTTGAAAGGTCTATTACTGATGGTGCCGGACTTGAGGCCGTACTTCAGTAATTCCTTCCTTACCCACCTTCTGGTTCTCAGAAGGGGGCCCAATAGGACCATGAAGACTTTCATTGGAGATTGTGTACAGCCAGTTTACCACAAAGGAGACCCAGAGGTGCAGTTCTTCCAGCATGACTCAGTGCATAGAAAAACTCTGTGTATTACTATGCAGCTTCATAGGGCCTTGTCTGCATTAGCAGAATAGGCCATTTCCTGCAGAAAAGGAAATAGGGGTTACAGTGGACAATAAGCTGAATATAAGCCAACAGCATGCCCTTGTTGCCAAGAAAGCTAACGGCATGCTAGGCTGCATTAGTAGGAGCATTGCCAGAAGATTAAGGGAAATGATTATTCCCCTCTCTTCAGCACTGGTGATGCCACATCTGGAGTACTGTGTCCAGTTTTGGGGCCTCCACTACTGAAAGAATGTAGACAAATTGGAGAGACTCCAGTGGAGAGCAATCAAAATAGGGAGCTGGGACACATGATTTCTGAGGAAAGGCTGAGGGAAGTGGGTTTATTTAGTCTGGAGAAGAGAAGACAGGGGGGATTTAATAGCAGTCTCCAAGTACCTGAAGGGGGGTTCCAAAGAGGATGGAGCCGGACTATTCTCAGTGGTGGCAGATGACAGAAAAAGCAGCAATGGTCTCAAGTTGCAGCATGGAAGAACTCTCTCACTAGGAGTGTAGTAAAGCACTGGAACAGCTTGTCTTTCACACCCATTCTTAACAGACATTATTAAATTAAAAGAAAAAAATATGGACAATCTCTATTTTTAAATCTCTATCTTCTTAAATAAAAAGGTGTTTCCCCTTTTGGTACCTATGTAGGAGGGTAGTAAAGCACTGGAACAGGCTACTCCAAGGTGGAATCTCTACCCTTGGAGGTTTTTAAGACTTGGCTAGGCAAAGCCTTGTCTGGAATGATCTAGTTGGGGATGGTCCTGCTTTGAGCAGGGGGTTAGACTAGGAGACCTCCTGAGGTCCCTTCCAACCCTAATTTCCTATGATTCCTATGATTCCTATATTAATTGTGACTAGAAAATACATTGTTTAAACCTACTTGTGCTAATCTAGACTAGTGTTGAACACTTTGCTGGATAGTGTTTTAAAACATTAAGACCCTAATCCAACTTCCTCCCAATGGAGTTTCTGCATTTAATATTCATTGGATAGACAACAGTGGGAGGGCTTCTACCCCACTGGAAATGGACACTAGGACCAGAATCACTCCAAGGTGGAATCTCTACCCTTGGAGGTTTTTAAGACTTGGCTAGGCAAAGCCTTGTCTGGAATGATCTAGTTGGGGATGGTCCTGCTTTGAGCAGGGGGTTAGACTAGGAGACCTCCTGAGGTCCCTTCCAACCCTAATTTCCTATGATTCCTATGATTCCTATATTAATTGTGACTAGAAAATACATTGTTTAAACCTACTTGTGCTAATCTAGACTAGTGTTGAACACTTTGCTGGATAGTGTTTTAAAACATTAAGACCCTAATCCAACTTCCTCCCAATGGAGTTTCTGCATTTAATATTCATTGGATAGACAACAGTGGGAGGGCTTCTACCCCACTGGAAATGGACACTAGGACCAGAATCCAGGGCTGCATCCATCTTATTGAGCACACTTGCTGTACCTTGTTCTCCTGGTCCCATATATTTTCTTATCTTGGCTGCCCAGTGGACTAGCCTTAACAGGAGAGGAGGAAAGTGCTCTGCCATTGTCTAGATCAGCATTTCTCAACCTGTTCATTGTGACCCAAAAGTAGGTCACAAGAATATATGAAAGGGTCATGAATAAACTTTTAAAATGGATTCTCCTTTAAAGGAGAAAAATGTGGGAAACAGTGGCTTTTCCCTTGCAGACTGGCAGAGTTCCAGCCTGAGAGGGCTTGCTTGGGGCTCCCCATGCTCTACCCACACCAGACCCACACATTTCGAGGCCTTGGGCCTAGGGGTGGAGGAAAGTAGGTTGGGAGTGAAGGGCACTGGGTCAGGACTGGCCGTTAACAGTTTACATGGGTCCTGGTACAAAAAGGATTGAGAACCACTGGTTTAGCTCATGGCCTGGTTTGGTCATTTCACTGGAAAGTGAAAAACAGAAGCTCAACTCCCTGGTCTTCCAGTCCCTGGGCAAATGCCCTAGCAACTAGACACTTCCTTCTCTTGCTGTTTGTGCTTGTTTAGTGACTTACTCCCAGAGTAGAATCACTACCGAGTATGAGTGGCTGGAGTGGATCCTTTCTGATCAAGGCAAGTCACAAGCAGAGTGAGTATGGTATAAAATCTGTATAGGCCTATAACATCACTTAAACAGCCAACCTTAGCCATCTAAGTGTTGTTTAGCTGGCTGGAGGTGAGAAGGTTTGAGCCTAACTTTTATCCTAGTCTGGACATAGGAGAGTGGCATGCTAAACTGGTTGTTGCTCCAGTCTAATTAGAAAGCACTGGAAGCTAACAGTGATATTTTGTGTTTTTTTGGTATCTTTACACTCTCTAACAAGATTGCACTCCACACTCTGGACCTGCATGGGCGTACTATAAACGGGCATACTATAAATCACTAACACCTAAAAATTGAAAAGTGTTAGCTCCTTTGCATGCACACGAACACTTTACAACTACTTAAGTCAGGACTTTTGAGTTTGATGTCCAATTGAAACTGCAGGGGAATTTTGTTAGGCCAGCTGTTACTAGTCATGTTGGGATTCATCCAAAGTCATAGCCCAATATCCCTCTTCCTTGTAAATGGAAGGGAGAGGATGAGAGAGAGGTACTTTTACTTCTATACCACAAGGTTGGCAAAAAGAAAACAAACAATTACAGCAATTTAATACACACTTTGTGAACCAACTTAAATTCTTACTTAGATGTGTTCTGGGCAACTGAGTTACTACATTTCCAGTGTAACAATTAGGCTGCAAACCTAGGAAGTATGAGTGAGGACAATAATAGAGCCAGCAGTCTAAACTTTGTGGTTAAGAAATTGTGGTATCAGGAAATCTGCTTCCCAGTTTTCTTAACCAGTTGCTTCATCCAGATCAGCTATTACACTCTATCTGAAAAGTTCATTTGAATAAAACGCCTTTGAAAGCTGGCACTTGGCCCTTTGAGCAAATTATGTTCTAGGGGGGTATTGACAGACTATGTTACAGTCACCCAGGCTCCTTGTGATTTGGCAGGTGAATATCATCCTTTTGCGCAGGCTTGTAACTCCTCGCACATCGCCTGTTTTCTCTGGCATACAGGAGGGAGGAGTACATGTTTGTATAAAAAGTACCTCTGTGTACAATTCACCTCCTGTAGCTTTTAAAAAGTTGGATTTGAGTCTCAAACTGTTAGACAGAGAAACTTGTTTCAGAAAGCACCAGGGTGCATAAAATACGTCTTTGCATCTTTTATCCAAACATTAAAATTACATAGGCAGTTTTGTTCAGATACAAGTTGCAGCTTGTCCCAACGAGAAAAAAATATTTCATGAATCAGACATTTTTCTCCATTTTCACTTTCTACATGAAAAAATAAAAGTTAAAGTTCATAGGTTCTGTATTATAATATTTCTTCTTTGTTTCCTTTGACTTTGTTCCAGAGTGCAAACAGCTCATGGAACTTTTGCCAGTCATGGGCCACGTCCAGATGAGCATGGATGCTTGGTTCTCCGGGGACAAGTAGCAGTGGCACACCTTGTCCTGGGGTCAAAAAACTGCCATGCTACAACGTAGCAGCGCGGGGAATGCCTGAATGTGTTGTGTGTGGTGCCACAGACAAGTCTGTGGCACCACATACTGCATAGCCGCACTCATCTGGATGTGGCCATGGTGGCCAATATGTAGAAACAGGAAAGTTTTTCTTTTCTTTTCTTTCTTTCTTTCTTGCTTCTTTGTGAAATGGCTACCTTGTGAAATGGGTAAGGCGAGGTGCATGGTAGAAGGAAAATGGAAAATCATGGACCCAATTATACCCATGCTGAAACTCCCTGCAGTAATTTTGCATCCTATCACCCAGTCCTCATTCTTTGGCCACTAATGCCTTGGTTTTGCAGTTTAATCCATATAAGTAGCTATTTCAGGGAAGTCAGTGGGACACTGTACAGCTGCAAAAGTCAACTGGTATGTAGAACTTTACAGGATGAGACAGAGTAAACCCATTTGATAGAGGCCTTTCTTATGTTTGCTAAATGCCTAACAAACTGTGGACACTATTGTTCTCATTTTGCAAAGTACTTAAGAAAATGCTGAATCAGATGCTTCAAATTATTTATGTACTTAGGTATTTTGCTATAACTTGGCTTGTATGTCTAAAAAATTAATTTACTGGTATGTTTTCTTATGAGTATTTAATACCATCAGTAGAACTATAAAGTTGTGATGGTAAATGTTTTCTTGATAAGATATTAGTACTAGAGACTTACCTGGGCCAGAGACTGGAGCAGGGTCTGGGTTTGGTTTTCTTAACTAATGTCTGGAATTACTAGTGATAAGGGAGCAATTATTAAGAGTTATTAAAACAGATAAACAAGGAAAAATGGTTTGAAAATAAAAGAAAGAAATACCTGCATTATGCCTGTGCTACATAGATAAAATTTTGATCATCAGGACTGACCACTTGGATTCACTTACTGACTTCCACCACAGGTTTAACAACTACCACTCTTCAGTCAAAACCTCTCTGGAACACTTCTACATTAACTTCAACTTCATAGATACTATCATATAAGGCATCCTACAAACTGCTACATACAGAACACCCTTGGATCACTACACTTATGTACACAAAATCAGCAATCATCCCAAACACATAGAAAAAGTGGTTATCTACAATCAAGCCCTCACCGCTTCTACTCTGAGGAGAACACTCGTGACACCCATCCTGTCACTCTGAAAACTGCCTTTGCCAAGCAAGGATACTCCAGCAGAGAAATAGTCCATATTTTTGAAAGACTCACCCAAATACCCTGAAGCAAACTACTGCAATACAGGAGAAACACCCCCTACTGACTGCACACCCTTTGTTGTCACCTATTATACTTGAACCTATAAGAAAGATCATCAACCAACTACAGCTTATAATTGAAAAGTACCAGACCTTGAGAACCCAACCCCCACCTGCAGCATCTGGCCTTCAGATAGCCCCCTAACCTTGCCCAATTCATCATTAGAAGTAAACTCCCTGCTGATCAAAATGGGTCACAGCCCAGCCTTAGCAATAAATATAAGACCTGTCAACACATCTCTGCTCTTACAAGACTCAACACTCACCACAACAAAACCATCAGAATCCATGGATCATACACGTCTATCCCAGAATGTGCTATACCTCATTTAGTGCGCCAATGCCCTCTTGCCGACTCTGTGAGTAAAAACAGACAAAAACTATGAACGAACGATCAACAAAAATGATAAAAGGTGGAGACATTCTAAGAAGGGTAAGAGAACATCTTTCATAGAAAAAAAAAAATCACTCCCTGTCTGACCTCATGGTTCTTCTGCTTCAAGGAAGTCTACCCAATCCCTTTACAAGAGGAGCAAGGGAGCAGGCCTATTGGATACTAAGTACCACAGGTTTAACATAGACAATGACTTCATGGTCAATTATAATCTGCTTGATAGTCACAGATTCACAGAAGTTTAGGGCTGGAAGGGACCTCGTGAGATCATCAGGTCCAGCCCCCCTGCTCTGGGCAGGAAAGACTGCTAGGGTCAAATAACCCCAGCAATTGATATTAATTTTTAATCCAGGGCCAAAGAAATCTATCATCACATACCAAACTGAGATAGTATATGTGCAAGCCCTTCCTAGTTGAAATTGTATTTACTTTCCTAATCTGATTATGGGTTTAACCAAATTTGCCTTTTAAATCAATCATCTCTGCGCTTCACAGGAGGTAACAGCTCTCCTGAACAATCCCATTCTTCCATTATCAGGTGTTTATTGCATCTCTCTTGCCTGTTGGCTACCTGATGTTTCTTGTATCCTGGTTTTACTGACACGGGCTGCGAGCAGATGTTAAAACAAACAAACAAACAAACCAACCAACCGTGTTTTACTGGAAGAAGCAGCACATTACTTCAGCCTGGCTCTGCAGCCTCTGTATAGATTGGGTGCTTCTGAGGGTTTTTTGGCACTTTTATCTAATAGCTGATTAGATAAAAAGACCCACTAAAGGGATCTTTTATGCCCAGTCTATACAGCTGTTGGGTGAGCCAGGTTCAGTTAACACACTGCCTCTTCTGGGCATGTGTTGGGTTCAGTGCGGGGGTGCACCGAGTTTTAAGTGAAGTGCCAGTTATTTTTGTTTGTTTTTTAACATCTGCAAGCAGCCATGGAGTTTCACATAAACTTCTGTTCCACCTGCTATTTAGCTGTATTGTGTTTGTTTTTCTCTCAGAAGCCTGAAGAAGGGTATTGTGATACCCAAAAACTTGCCTATGTCAATCCCAACCGTGCAGTTGGTCCAATAAAAGATATCACACACAAGAATTTTTGCATCTTGTAAACAAAAACATAGACATTTGGAGTCTGTTCCAACACCTGTGAAATCAAAAGAAAGATCCTCATTGATTTCAGTGGGCAACACCAAGAACAATGGCATAAAGGAAGGTCTCTTGCAGTTGTGTGAACATGTGTAGGAATGAATTGGCTTAAATAATCCAGCAACCAGGTCTCTTCCAGCCAAATCATTTATCCTTATTTGTTACAGAAAGTAGAGGCAGCTCTTTCTAGACACAAACAAAGTACTTTTTCACAAGATGATGAAGATGACATAGCATCTTGTGTAGGCGTGCCCAGTTAGTACAGGGAAAGATCTTTTTGCCTTCATTCTGCCTTTCCAAAAATGTTCATATCTTTTTCTGGGGCACGCGTAGGTAAGAAAATATGCTACATTCAGTGTTAAAAAACATGAGGGTGTTTGTCAGCATAAGTTCATGTAAGTCAAACAGCAAGGGTTTGATTCTCATTTACATTCATACTTTGTAGTGTGAGTGTTAAGAGTCCTCAGTTTATACAGACTAGTTTAAACTAGGGCAGCCCCCACAGGACCAGTACAACAGCAGTAGCATCTATCAGGAGATGCAGGAAAGAGGCAAGAGGTCTCTCACACACACACCCTGTCACAGAAGTGTAAAGTCAAGTCCCATCTATGTCACATCCTGGATGGGTCTTAAAAACGTTAAAGAAAAGAAAACAAGGTGAAGACCAAAACCCACTACATCCTGTGGATTATATTCCTTTGTCAGCTTTAAGACAAAATGGGGAAAAATACACAATATTCTCATTCTCAGCAGATGTTCCTTCTGATTGAAAGACAGTTGAAAGAGGTTGGTTCAGTCTCTCAGTCTACAGTAACGTCTAGCTGGCACAGTCATGTCCAAAATAAATGCTAGTACAATAAATGCTAGTATTTCCCGGTCTGTGTTCTTAGTCTCCTTCGTGGCTGGGGAGAGGTACTGGCAGATCTACCTTGCACCAGGTTCAATATACCTCTGCCTGCTCAATTCCCAGGTATAGATATTAGGGCTGTGCGAGGCTTCGGACAGAGCTTTGGATCCGGAGAAGCTTTGGACACTTCAGGGTCCGAAGCAGCATGTCCAGGTCAAAGCGCTGCCCTTGTTAGGCTTCCCGAAGCGGTTCGGAGCTTCTGAAGAGCTTCGGAGCTGCTTCAGAGATCCGGCCATAGGGTATAACTGGGAAACAATAAAATATCTATAACTTTGTTGTTTTTTGTCCAATTTGGATGAAATTTTCAGAGGTGGTAGACTCTGCAGAGAGGATGAAGCCTGCAGAGTCTCAAGAAGATCGGTGCAGGGGCTTGGGAGCAACTGTACCCCAAATTGTTGAAAGCTGACGAGCAAAACTCATGCCATGGGTGCTTGTGGGATGGACTGTGTCTTGGGGCGGGGAAGAGAGACACTACTGCAGGCCTGGCTGCTGATCTACTGTGTTACCAGTTACCAAGCAATCAATCATGATTCACTCAGTGACCAGGGACTCAGGGACCAGCTCAATACACAGGACCTAACTACTATATAATGACTTAACGAGCATCAATTAGCACCTACAAAACCAGGCTAAGGAGAGGAAAGAATAAATACAATCAACTGCCCCAAGACAGACACAGTCTTGGCACGAGTTTTGCCTGTCAGCAGCTAGGGGTGCAGGGCCCCAGAACCCCCCTGCACCGTTCTCCTCCTTTCACACACCCCTCCCCACCATCCACCTACTTATTTATATATTCCTTGCAGAGGAAATGTGTGTATATTTATATATATTACACACACACACACTCCGCTGCACTGTAATATATATAAATGCTATGTAATATATTCAGTTAGTTTTTAAAAATTGGATACCACTCAAGTCACAGAAGTTATGGAGGGGTGCCTTGAGTCTAGTGAGGTTGAGAACCAGTGACCTAAGTAATATATCATTTACAAATTCACATGCAAGGTTGAATATTAGGAAAAACTTCCTTACTAGAAGGATGATGAAGCACTGGAACAGGTTACCGAGAGAGGTAGTGGAATCTCCATTCCACGAGGTTTTTAAGGCCTGGCTCGACAAAGCCTTGGCCTGAATCATGTAGTTGGTGATGGTCCTGCTTTGAGCAGGGGGTTGGGCTAGTTTTCTATGAGTCTATGATTATTGTCGTCCTCACACATTTCATGGCCTCAAAATTGTTTACTGGACAGTTTATTAACCTCTTGCTATCAGCAGTTGATGGTTCCCACCAGTAAGTTGTGGTAATTTGCCTTGAATGAGCCTGGAGAAGCAGTAGCACGATGCTGTTATTCTTCAACACTAAGCAATTAAACATGATTTGGGGCTTTGAGTACAAAAAACTTGGCATGAGGTGTTCCTTGGACACTGTAAAGGCAGGGGTTGGAATACTGATTGGTTGCTTGGTGTGTCTACTTCAGAAGAAGAAAGCAACAAGAAGGCTAGGAAAAAAGAGGGAAGAACTAGTAGTGTGGCCCAGAGATGGAGCAGAGAGAGTGAGCAAGACAGAACATCCAAGTGCACTGGATTGCCTGGAGAGCATGCTTAGGTTTTTGAACAAGATAACTGGCCTTTTTGTTTGGACTCTGTTCAGGGGAACAGGACTCCATGAACATTCTTTGTCAATAAACAGAATTGTACAAAAAAAGGTCATGATTTGTCTCTGTCATTTTTCATCCCATTGGGGAGAAAAATCAGCAAAGTACCGATTTTACTGGCTAACTGTTTGGGCCAAGGGCAAATAGCTGCTTGTACCACCAATTTGGTCTGCCAGATCCATGAAGGAAGAACTGTCCTTAACCCCTCACTGAGGGCAAACTGTATTGTTTGTTTCACCATTCTGGGAACCTGTTATGTGTAATAGCTATTCCTTGACTCCTCCCCTTCTTCTTAGCCAACCCTTTCTTGGCCATAGCGAGCAAAGTACCTGCATCAGAGGTGGGGAGGGGCAAGAGACAGAGAAGAGTGGGAATGACTTTAGCATGTAGCCATCTTTCTCTTTATTTGGCGTCTACAATCTTCCTTCGCAGATGTAAAGACCTTCTGTTTCCCACCTGTAGAGAGAAACAAACTCCCCAGTGAGCAAGTTACATTTAAAAAGTCTCTCATTAGCCAGGGATTGACGAGAGCTGCTTCCACATAGCGATCCCTGGTAACCTCTCTGACAGCCAAGAGCTCCAGAATCAATAAAAAATGATAAATCGTACAAAGATAAAGATACTTTTTTTTTCTTCTGTATTAGTCCATTGAGAAATTAATCAAAGTAAGTAAAAATATAAGAACACAGAGATTTCAGATTTTCACAGTTGAATCAAATCAATATATCTGTGATAGCTGGCTTCTGTTTTCTTAGTATTTCAACATTCCACTATAGCTACTTTTCCATTAAAAAAAGAAAGAAACCACTAAGTGCTCTCATTCATTCACTGGTTTCTTACCGCTCAAACACATCTGCCCACAATTGGAAATTTGCCCATAAAGATTGAGTAATAGGAACAAAAGATACAAAAAGACAAACAACTGGAGGCTGATAGTTTTAATCTGTACAAATGTTGCATGATCAAACATATCTGATTGGTCTCAGGTGGTACACTGAGCCCTGAAACATGCTAAATAGCATTGTGTTGATGTAACATGGTTGGTTGAGAGGTTACACAAGGTTGCGCATTAGTACCAAAGATTTATTACAAGGCTTCCTTCCAAGTACATAAATTCAAACAGCTTCATGATTAGCGCTCACTTCTTGCAAATGTGCACAGCATAAAATAAAAAAAAAAAGAGTTATTAGAAGGCTTGGATTTTTCCCCAGGTAGTACATAGAAATATCAGACTGGAGACTGCTTCATTGGTTTTCCTGAAATTACCTCTTGAGCTGCCATTAAGACATAATTTTTGCTCTGTAAAAGACAGTTCATGAAGAGTTTCAGTTTCCTACATTGAATCTAGTATTGATTTTATTATGGGTATGCTTGGAAGGATGTGGTTTATACTTATAGCTCTCCATTCTGTAAGGCTTTTAACTGAACAGACAAACAGGTCTCAGCTACAGGCAGGATGTCATTTAGGAAAAAAGACAAAACTCACATTTACATGTACAGCTGATATATGTATTTTCTGATTTTGTATTGGATTTAAGAAACATCAATACATTTTAAAAAAATTACTTGTACATGTCACACTGTTAAATGGATACAAAGTACAGCATAGCAAAAACAAGAAACCTGGTATAGAATCTGTTACTGCAAGTTATGCCAAATAAATCTGCTAACACTGAGACAGATAAGTTGTCAAGGTCTTGCAGAGATTTAAGAGTAGAGACAGAGAAGATGAAGCAAAGATCACATACCTATCTGTAAATTAAAAAAGAATGGAACTAAACTGGTTTAAGATAAACCTGGTTGAATGTAGTATCAGACTTGCTGATTTAGGTCAAGCTGGTTTATGAAACTTCTGTCCCAGACCTCTTCCTGGTTTAAGTTAAATCATAGTTCCTGGGCTAGGCTGTGTTTTCTCCTCTGGAGAGCAGGGTTGGCCCTGCCCCTTTGCTCTCTAGCTGGAGCAGTGAGGGCTGGCTGACAAGGGGGTGGGGTGGGAAGCCTGGTTGAGTTGGAACCCAGTTGGCCTGGCAGGGATGGGGCAGCCCCTGACAGGTAGGGTTGTGAGAAGCTTTAGTCCTTGATTCAATTCGACGGAGATTCGGCCCGATTTGGTGGCTGAATCTCTGAATCTGAATCGAATCAGAGGACTCTTTGATCTCTCCGCATTGAATCAGAACCCTTCAAATTGATCTGGAGAGATTTGGCGATTTGGACATGGTCACAGCTTTAAATGTTTTTTCAACATACCTCTAGGTAGCAGGTGGCTCATGAATGCTGCGATGCTGGGGTGGATGGATCATCCCACAGGAACACGGGGAGTCCCCAGCATGCTTGGCAGCAGATCCAGGAGTGGACCAGAAGCATTTTTGGTCCACTTCCGGGTCTGCTGGGGAGCGTGCAGGGCCCCCCCCACCCCCCCTCTCAGCTCAGCGACTGGTGCTTCCTGGGTCTGGCAGGGCACCTGAGGTTCCCCTGTGGCTGATCACCAAGCTGGAGAGGCACACGGGGGTGGGGGGGAACAGCATGCTCCCTGGTGGACCTGGAAGTGGACCAGAAGTACTTCCAGTCCACTTTGAGGTTTGCTACCAAGCATGTGGAGGACCCCCAACACTACTGTGGGATGCTGCATCCACCCCAGCATCGCAGTGTTCACAAGCCATGCTGGTACCTTGAGGTATGTAGAAAAAATTTTTAAAGCTGTGTCTATGTCTGAATCATTGATTCTCCAAATCAGCTTTGAATCTTCAGATTCAGATTTGGCAGAATCAAATCAGGGACAGTGATCCAGATCAACGAATTGAATCACTGTCCCTGATTTGGCTGAATCTGAATCAAATAGGGGCCACTTTGCACACCCCTACTGCCAGGCCTCTTCCCCCTGCTTGAGCAGAGAATGGGGAGGCATGATCATGCCCCAGCTGAGGGCTTGCAAGCTGAAATGAGGACCCCAGCGGGGGCGGGGGGGGGGCAGTCCGTCCCAGACTTTTCCCCACCCCAAGTTCCCCCACTCCCTGCTTCTCGTTTCCTACTCAAATGGAGAACAGGGGGCATGGCCACGCCCTGGCCAGGGGCTCACAGGCTGAGGTAGGGATGGTGAAGAATGTTTTGCATTGAAAATCTTGCTTAACCATATTCCAACTCATATGGCTGGTCTAATAAAAGATATCACCCCCCAAAAAAATCCTTGACTCTCACAATTCCTGGATCATCTTGCCTATGACATCACTCCAACAGTATCTTACAGGTAGGTCCTTATGGAACATGTGAGGACTATAGGCTATCACATCCTTTGTTTAACAGTTCATGGGTTGGGACCCTAGGGGGTCAATCCAACCCCCCAGGGGTCACCAACACCTGCTTGCCTCCCTGGCTGCCTGGATGCCTATTTCCTCACCTGCCAGGCCTTGATGAATTCATTTATTGTAAGCCCTCAATCAGAACTGGGGAGCAATCCCTCTGGGGCCCTCTCCTTCTCACCTCATAGGGCCCTCCCTATGCCCTGTCTTTTCCCTGGGCTGTGGCCCACTCACCAAATAGTTTAACACTCTCATAGTCTATCACTCTTCAGATCCTGTGGGGCTCTCTATTCAGCTAGGGACAGACATTAAAAAAGCCTGAGCCTGAATTGACTCAACCTTTGCAGGTTAATCTAACCTGGCTAGGCTGAACTGGTTTCCAACCATACAGACAATCCCTCTGGACTGAGGAAATTCAGGCACATGCCTGCAGTGGCTCAGGATAGAAGCTGGGGGGCTCTAGAGCAGCCCTCCCTGCCCTTCCACAGAGCTAAACTGAGGGGAGAGTGGCCAGGCCCTAGCAGGGCTCTTATTAGGGCAGAGTGTGAACCCCCATCCTGCCTGCAGTCCCAGGTTTTTCCCTGCTTGCTGATCAAGGGGCAGGAGTGTTGTCAGCCCCCAGCACTGGGCTAGCACTCTGAGGCAAGGCTGGGTGGGGTGTGCAGTACAAGCATCTGTTGCGGATATGGAGCTTTTCACTCTCTCTTCCTGCAGCAAATTGACAGGTGAGCAAGCCAGGGAGAGGGGGGAGATGATAACAGTGTTTATCTCCCTTATCTCAGTGTTTATTGCCCCATTTAAGAAAACAACAGAGAGACATTACCAGCTATCTGTTGATTCAGCACAGACCCAGCATGAGGTCTGCTGGCTGCACAGACAGCTCAGGAGGGCAGAGGGGAGGGGGAATTAGCAGACAGTGGTGAGGGGGAGGGAGGGGAGCAAACAGCTCATCTCAAACAGCGTTTCCAAGGAAGGACATTAAGCTACCTATTGATTACCTCCAAAATGCCTGTCTGCCTTTGTCTCTCCCACAGCACAGGCTGTAGCCAGCATGTGGTCTTCTAGCAAACGTGGAAGTGTCTGCATAAGGCGGAGGAGTAGGGGGAATAATCCTTGCTTAGCACGGAGAAGCCAGGCAGAGGCAGAGGGTAGAGGCCAGCCCTGCTGTGGAGCCTTGCCCAGCTGAGAGAGCATGCTGGGTGTCGTGAATCAGAGCAGCAGCCGGCAGCCGCCTGACTCACACCGGAGTGTTTAGATTTAGAGTTCGGCAGGCGGGGAATTGATGGATGGAGTGGAATTAACCAGGCACAGACGCGTGTAGGTTACAGGAGTTTGTTTACTTATGTCGCCTAGATAGTGATGGACGACGCAGGCGAGCCTTTGTTCCGTTACCGCTTCGGTTACAGAGTCAAATATATGCACGCAGTTAAATGACGAGATAATGACGGACGTGGCACCGAAAAACGGACGGTCGCGCTTGCAAGACTTTTTACGTCAATATTTTACGCTGACGGGGCGATTGATTAGGAATTGATCAATTTCCCAATTCTCTGGTGACAAGCACAGGTGTTTCCTGTGAGATCCCCAGAGCTCTCCGCCTTGGGCGGAAACCGTTAAACTATTTATAGGCAGAGGTGTTTGACAGAGATGCCCAATCGTGAACCGTTATATGGAATCTTTAATTTTTGGCAGGTGGCATCTCTTTGTCTCCTCAAGTTACAAGGTAGTGGGTTAGGTTTTTCTACCTGTTACGTGTGTGTTACGTGTGAGGAGCTTACGTTTATCTTTGACCAATTATATATAGTTTCCCCCAGCATTTTATTTCAGCTGACCAATTATCTGTAGTACACCACCAGCGTTTTGTTTCAAGGAATTTCTTGGCAGGGAAGTCTTTTAACCCTTAATAGTCAAATGAAGATGATTTGAATGGTATCTCTTGCTCAGTGGCATGGGCACAAGTTAATTGGGTTGTGACACTGGGATGCTGGGGGACTCTGGTTTATCTTAAACCAGCAAGGGGTCTGGGACAGACATTGCATAAAACTGGTTTGAGCCGAATCGATTAAGTCTGATACTACATTCAGCCAGGTGTATCTCAAACTGGTTTCAGCCATTTTCAAACTGGTTTATGTGCACTGAACATCTGTTTTGTTATGGGTTTTAACCAGTTTCTGATCACTTAAACCAGTTCATAAATGGCCCATGCCCCCAGTGGCTGGGGGGAGCACAGCAGCAGCAGTAAGTGGGAGCTCCTCCAGATGCATCTGGTGCTGTCAGCCGTGGGGGGGGGGGG
>NW_005841985.1:394042-399409 GCF_000455745.1 Alligator sinensis
GGTCAGTGCCAACCAGGGCTGGTGACCACCCGCAGGCATTTCTGGCAGTGTTGGCAGCAGCCAGTGGTGATCGTGGACCCCCCACAGACACTGTTGGCAGTGAGCAGCGACCGCCTGCAGGCACCACCAACAGTGTTGGCGGCACCTTTTTGTAGGGTGTGCACTGCCATACTGAGGAGGTACACGTGCACCTCCTATGAACCGGTTTATGTGTAATGTCTATCCCTAGCCTTCATGTCCTCCACACAGACACGTCACGCCTTGTCCCAATTGTCCACATTTCATCTTCTGTACCTGGCAGTGTCCTCTCCAGGCTCAGGCTCAGGCTGCCCATAATCCACTGCCTAGATCTGTCGTATATAGCCAGGAGCTGGGGGGGCAGGGATGGGGTGGGACTGGGCTCCTAGTTTGGGCCTGCTGCCTTAAAAGCATAGGCACTATTTTTCTCTCCTTTCTAAATGGGGCCAAGGGCCCTGCCATTACACCTTGTCAAAATGCAATATGCCTAAGTAGACTGGCAAAACTATATATTAACCTCGTTTGACAAATGGTTACTTCAGTGTTGTCAGGTTGATTACCCCAGGTTTTAGATGCTGGCAGCATGTGAATATCTCATGAAACAGAATTCAGAGGTATTGTCATGGACAGCAAGACTGGGGTACTTGGCATTATCCCAGCTGAGGAGATGCTGATGAAATCCTCAGTGACTTGTTTTCCTCTAAAACGTTCAAAGAAGATGCAGCTGCAAGTCTTGATTCCCTTGCATAATCTTTCTCTGTCACTATTACAAACTATGAGTCAGAAACAGTATGGGGGAATGCCTGCATGATGCTTCTGCAATGGTTTGAAGAAAAGTTGCAGCACCACTAGAAGTAAGAGCAGTCCCTCCCTGCGTTTAGTTTTAATGAATGGAACAACATTCTAAACTACAATTAGAAGAAAGGTGAAAAAATTAGAAGGAAGTATTGCCGAGAACAAGTTGTTTTATATGGCCCATGGTCTCAGGGAACTAGTAAATTTCTGAGTGGAAATTTGTGCAAACACAGCATTCACCCTCCTGACTGAGGTTGAGAAAAGACATGCACATCCTGAGGGAATCCAGGAAAGTTCATGCTATCACCAGGTCTCCTAAGGGATGTTCTGGAATCAAGACTTCAGCCCCTTCCACTCCAGCAAGAGCTCAAGGAGAATTTCTCAGAAGTGCCATCATTTCCTGTTTGTTTTTAGAAATGTTCTTCTGCCAGTGGACAGCTGTATAGTCTGGAAGGAAAACATTTATCTCCTTCACAATAATAACTAAGCATGGGATAGACTAGCTGTTAAGAATTATTAACTAGTTTAGGACAGTTTTTTAGATGGTTCAGGTTAGCAACTCCTTATCTGAAGTTAAAATCCACAAACCTCTTAATACAGTAAATGTATCAAGACAGCAGATATATTATATATTAGTATAAATTACTTGACAGGTTGTAAAAAGCAAGGTTATTTTGTTGAACCAGCTATATATTATTGGGAGAGAAGCTAGACAAACTTTCAGGCACAAAATGTCCTCCCTGTTTTGAGAAAGAAACAGATAAAGCCTAAACAAAACAGAAGGTAAAACGATGTTTTGTCATAGCATTTAATGAAGTAGTCTGTCTCCTATGAATATTTATCTGAATGATTTAGTCTCTAGGCTAACATTCTGCCTCATCTTCAGGTACTTTTAACTCTGTGAAGTCTATAAAAATAGTCACATAGAAAGGGTTGAGGGCAGTAAACCTATGCAGTTATCACAGGTAGCTACAGACCAAGGAAAAGTGAGATGAAATAGATAAAACTAATCCTCTAAAGGGGGAAAAAAAATAAAGACTACTATTACCTGTGAAGTTTGGAGAGGTTACTATAGGGAGCATGTAAATGGTAGAAAGCCATAAAACCATTGTTTTTAGGGTCCAGTAAAGTTATACATTTTTGTTCTTAGACCCATCTTCTGAAGGTATTGCATAAGTTAGCTAGTTAGTCTCTGAGGCTGCTTTCTGCCCGACTACAGACTCACACAGCTAGCTACCTCTCTCTACTTTAGTACAAGGACTGCAAGGCCAATGATGGAGGGGTTGTTCTCTGAGAATTGTGATGAGGTGTTTCTGTCCTTTATCATTTTTCTGTAAAAATTAATTCTGGAGTGTAATCATTGTTTAGTTTCACCCACAGATTTTCTATGAGTGGTTTTGGTGGCTGAATGAGGCATATTACATTTCATGATAGATGTGCAAGATCCATGATTTGTTGCAGGATGTGTTGATTGTGGTGATGATGGAGATGCATTGGCAAGCTTTGCATTTGTTGTGCTTGGTGTTTGTTGATCAGCAGGGAGTTTGCTTTTGATGAGCGAAATGAGGAAATTGGTTGAAAGCTAGGAGCAGGAGGGAGCTTGTAATATTTATTTTAAAGGTGTGATCTTCTTCAAGATCAAGCTGCAATTTTTTCCATGATCATTCTTATAGGTTCCAGTGTGGGATGGCATGTAACATTGTTAGATGTGAAGCTGGGAGGCTTATCTTTTTGTATTGTAGGGGGTTTGTGAGAGGCATTTGAATGGGTTATGCCTACAATACATACATGGCATTTTTATCATCTGGATTCACTAATTTATTTCTACCAGTTTTGAACAACTAGCATCTTTCCATAATATTCTCTCTGATATAATTTTAGACTAATATCAGCCTTCTAGTTATCCCAATCAACATGTAGAACGGCACTTTACAAAACAAGTTTATATTAAAATAATAGGTGTGTGCGAAGCTTTGGTTGCCAATTCGATTTGGAGAACATTTGACCCGATTCAGAGGCCAAATCACCAAATCTGAATCGAATCGGGAGACCAAAAATAATGTCTGAATCTGATTCAGAGTCTCCAAATCAATTTGGAAAAGATTCAGAGATTCAGAAGGCAGTCTTTCAGGGGAACATAAACTGAGAAGAGGGAGGGGAACTGGGGGAAAAAGATTGACATCCATAGCTAGTCAGCGACTGTGATCTTTCCCCAAGTCCCCTTCCAATCACAGTACTCTGGGGGAGGGACGTAGAAACAGCACATAAGCCTCTATCTGCAGCCTTTCTGTCCCTTTTGTGAGCTGTTTCTGCCTGGTACTGGGAAGGCCTCCTGTTATAGGCTATCATCTCTGCTGTTTTCATCCCGCTTCACCTTAATACACACACACACACACACACACACACACACACAGAGTCACACATTTTGTTTGTCAGCACCTTGAGGCGCAGTTTCCCAGAAACTGCTACACCTATTTCCTTGAAACCTGGCAGGCTTCATGGCCTCAGCAGAAACTCCCATGCCTGCTGTTTTTATCCTGCTGTGCCTTAACACACACACAAAGTCACACATCATGACTTTTGCTTGTCAGTACCTTGAGGTGCAGTTTCCCAGAAACCCCTGAACATATCTTCTTGAAACTTGGCAGGCTTCATGCTGTCAGAAGGGGCTTCCATCCCTGCTGTTCTTATCCAGATCTGCCAAAAAATGACAAAGCTATAAGTATTTCAGTGATTCCCCATTATAGTCTATGGCTGAATCTCTGAAGCTCTCCAAATCAGTGCCAAATCTTCCAAAGCCAATTTGGCTGAATCAATTCAGGACAGTCATCCGAATCAAATCACTGTTGTCTGAATTGGCTGAATTCAAATTTGAATCGAATACTTCCCTATTTGCACAGGCCTATAAAATAAGTACTCCAGAAACTACCACTTACCTTCACAAAGGCTGCTTGCAGACATGGAAAAAAAAAAACCCAAACAAACCACGCTTTACCAGAAGAAGCAGTATGCTACTTTGACCCGGCTTGGCAGCATCTGTATAGATATGGGACTTCAGCAGGGCTTTTTGGTGCTTTGATCTAATATCTGGTTCAATCAGCTATTAAATAAGAGTGCCAAAAAAGCCCCGCTAAAGCACCTGATCTATACAGATGTTGAGTGAGTTGGGTCCAATAAAGGCACCACCTCTTTTGGACACATGTGGGGCTTGGCACAGGAATATGCCCAGTTTAATGGAAAGTGCTGGATTTTTTGTGTTTTTTTAATATCTGCAAGCAGCCAAAATTACTAACCATCCCAAACATACCAAGATAGATGTAATTGAAGGGGAATGCCTTACTGGACCTGGTATTGGCAACGGGGGATGACATGGTAGGGGACCTACAGATCAGTGGTCACCTGGGGGACAGTGACCACCAAAAAATAGAATTCACCATAAGGCGTCCAGTGGGAAAGGTAACTAGTAGGGTGGAAGTGCTAGACTTTAGGAAGGCTGACTTCAGCGAGCTCAGGCGTTTAGTCAATGACACACTGCAGAGTAAGAGGTTTGGTGAGATAGGAGCCCAGGAAGGGTAGCTGTGCCTTAAGGAAGCGATCCTTCGGGCACAGAGGGAGACAATCCTGATAAGGGGGGGAAGGGGGAAAGGGGCCAAGAGGCTTCCTTGGCTGACCAGAGAAATCCAGAGCGGCCTGAAGGCAAAAAGCGGGGCATATAATCAGTGGAAACAGGGAGAAAATACTAAAGAGGAGTATAATTCCTCAGCTCACAGTTGTAGGGAGGCAGTTAGAAAGGCCAAAGCTACCATGGAGCTGAGGATGGCATCCCAAGTTAAGGATAACAAAAAATTGTTTTTCAGATATATAAGGAGTAAAAGGAAGTCCCAGGGCAGTATAGGGCCACTACTGAATGGTCAAAAGCAATTGGTGAGGGACAGGGGGGACAAGGCTGAACTCCTCAATGAGTTCTTTGCCTCAGTGTTCCTAAATGAGGGGCAAGACAAGTCTTACAATGGGATCGAAGAGAGACAACAGCAGGGCACCAGACCACCAAGCATTGACCCTGAGATAGTGCAGAGTCACTTGGAAGGACTGGATGCGTTTAAGTCAGCAGGCCCGGATGAGCTCCATCCAAGGTTACTGAAAGCACTGGCTGATGTCATTGCATAGCCACTGGCAAGAATATTTGAGCACTCATGGCGCACGGGCCAGGTCCTGGAGGACTGAAAAAGGGCCAATGTGGTCCCTATTTTCAAGAAGGGGAGGAAGGAGGATCCAAGCAACTACAGGCCAGTCAGTCTCACCTCCATCCTTGGTAAAGTCTTTGAAAAGATTATTAAGGTTCATACATGTGAGAGCCCAGCAGGAAAAATTATGCTGAGGGGAAACCAGCATGGGTCGTAGCAGGTAGATCATGCCTGACTAATCTAGTCTCTTTTTATGACCAGGTTACAAAACACCTGGACACAAGAGTAGGGGTAGATATAGTTTACTTAGACTTTAGGAAGGCCTTCAATATGGTATCCCACCCCATACTGGTGAACAAGTTAAGAGGCT
>NW_005841985.1:400268-401917 GCF_000455745.1 Alligator sinensis
AGCGATCTTTCCTGCCTATGCAGGGGGTCAGACTCGATGATCTATTGAGATTGCAATACTATTTTCAATGCCTTACAACTGTCTTTTGCTACCTATCTTTTGTGGTTCACAAAATGACTCACTGGTTGTAAACTGTGTTGCAGAAGCCTGACGGTTTCTCATAACCGTAGACACCTATAAACACAGGTCAGCTGTTTCGTTGGCATTTGTAACTAAAAAGATATATTGATAAACAGCCTTAACAAATAGAAACAATTATATTATTTACCACCTCTTATTTCCCTGGTGCCAACCTGTAGCATGTCACCCTCCCCAGTGCCATCTTCCGGGTCATCCACGCCTTACGTGGGGCGCCCTTGGAGTCCTCATGGAACTCTGCTGTCCCGCTCTAATCTTGCCTGCCACATCTTGATGGAATTAGTATGCGAGCGGGAGACTGCTGATTATATTGGGTATGTTGGGGTCTCTCCTAATATGGTCTGACCCCTTTTTCTCTAGCTAGGCTTCTCCATCCAAACCCACCAAACAGGGTTAGACTCTGAGGCTCTCACTCTTCCTTCCAGTGCCTGGAGGCTCTTGGTCCCCTTTTCTGCTCCCTTCTGAGGCATGGCACTCCCTGGCCCAGAGGCACGCATGCTGGCCCCACAGCCAAGGAGGTCACAAGTTCAAAACCTGGGTGCACCCCCACCCATTTAGACAATAGAAAAAATATACACTTGCATCCCCCCAGGTGCTGCAGGCCTCCCTGGCCTTTTTAAGATTGTCCCAAAACTGCACCCTTACTGGCGCACAGGCTCTCTGCAGCCCTGTCTCTCACTGGCACTGGGCTGTGCGCCCTTCCTGGCACTGGGGATCCCACTCTGGAGTGGGTCCCCAAAATGAGGCCTTCTCCAACCCCTAATAGCCTCACCCAAACCACCGATCTTATTCCATAACCAAAAGAAAACAAATAAAAAGTCCTGTCCATCGGCAATATCTGCCACCTGTCATATTGAATGAAATAGTTTGAATGTTTGTAATAGTTGCCCATTAGCCAGTTTAGGAAGAAGACAAGATTTATCTCCTTATCTAGGCCATTGTTTTGGTCTACATGTGGAAGATCCTGACTTCGCTCAAAGTCTTAACTCTTGAATTTTATCTTTAGAGGCCTTTAACAAAGAGAACCTAAAAATGACCCTTAAGCAAATATCCCAGATTCCGAGAGATCAAACCCTAGGGCCTTTTGACAAGATTGGAAATAAAAAAATCAATTCAGTGATATGGAAATTCCCCAAAGTAATTAGACTAGTCAAGAAAGAAACTGATTACCAAGCAAAATAATCTGTTAAGTAAGATCTGAGCCCAAATTTGGGAGTAGTGACAGGTTTGGCTAGGAGGGGCCCCAGACGGCAGCTCACTCAATAAAAACTGTAACCTACTGTCCCAATTTGGAGGTAATCTCACTTGCAGAACAACGAACGAAGAATCGCAAGTGTAGGCCGGATCAGACTGATCACCTGAACCACCCTCTCTGTGAACACGAATCTCTTAGTTCACGCTAAAGCTGCAGAGCGCCCGAAAGGGACTGAAGGAAGGGGACTTAGTCCTATCACTGCTGAGGCCAGCCCATTGAACCATACTACTGAGGAATGAAACCATATTTAGGTGTT
>NW_005841985.1:401982-403524 GCF_000455745.1 Alligator sinensis
TTATTGTGTTCTTAATGTTTGTGGTATTTCTTAAAGCTAAGCAGTGTTATATGTGTAGCAAAGAATTTTAAAATAAAATTGTGTTGTATGAATTAAGAGTGTAATCATTGTGAAATCATGCAGTCAACTAACTACTCCCCCAGCCAGTGCATCAAAACAAATCAGTAAGTTGTGTGGGATCTTCTCTATTCCATAACCCACTAGAGACACCACCCAAAAATGTGAGTAATGAAAGCGGTATGTCAGCTTACAGTTGCAGGGTTTGTGCTTCAGCTCCAGTCCTTGCTGCAGTGTGGCTGTCGTCTCTCCAGGGCTTCTATAGTTCCCCTCTTCCTGGCTTTGGACTTCCCACCAAGCATCTCCCTAAAGCTCTGACATACACTTCTTCCCCCTTGGCTGCTATTCAACCCAGGGTTTTTATAGTCCTGCCTCTTCCAGTCAGCTGACTATCCATCCCAGTTCAGCAGTTAACCCCTTCCTCCCCAGCCCTCTGTCCCCAGAAGGTTCTGGCCTTATAGGGGGCATTTTCTTCCTCATGACAGGGTTAGGGTTCCCTGTCACACAACCCAATGGCTTAAGTAGGAGCCATGAAGTGGAAAATTCACCTGTTGCTGGATCAACTTTGGGCTATAAAATTGGCATAGCCAGCTCTCTACCATTTGCCCTCTGCTGGCATGGGGGAAGGTGCTTCTGGAGGAGCAGTCTGCTGAGGATATTATTTCCTGACCTAGCCATAGACGAACTGAGGCTGTTCTGATTTATGCTGGAGGCAAGACAGCTTTTGGTAGTCATCTTTCTCTTTCTTTGTGCATTTCATTGGGGGTTTTGTACTGCACACAGTTAGACCAGAGGATTGGGAACCATGATTCATAAACTGAACGTCAATTTCTCTCTCCCTTTAGAAGTTTTTCTAAGTACGAATTTTCTAAGTAAGAATTAATCCAGTTCTCACTTGCAAGAGGACAAAGCCTGGGAGATCAAGAACCTTGGGAGAGTGGCATGGATTCCATGGCTTTTTCAGATTATGCAGTATTTGTTATTTGATCTTTCCTAAAAATGCCTACAACGAAGATAGGAAAAAAAAGTCTAGGAATCAGTAAACACTTTGGGATCTTGGTCACTGGAGTCAGCATATAAAACTCTGCATGTTTTATATAGCTCCCAAGTGCATACTAGAAAACTTTCTGCTCTTGTCTAATAAATCAGGACTGTCCAACTGGTGGCACCTGAAGGCATATGGCATATGGCCTGTGGGCTTCTCCATGCCCACCCCTGTTCCCCCTGCCCCTACCAGGACCTGTATGCAAAGCAGGGGAGGGGAGGGCAGACTGCTTGTGTGGTACACAAGATAAGCAGGAGCTGGGTTGTTCACAATGCAGGTGGGTACATGACTAGGAGGGAAGGGGATGCTGTGCATGAGGCTATGGGGAGGTCAGTAGGCAAGATGTGTAGCTTGGGGTAGATTCATAGATTCATAGATGCTAGGGTCGGAAGGGACCTCAATAGATCATCGAGTCCGACCCCCTGCATAGGCAGGAAAGA
>NW_005841985.1:403555-416346 GCF_000455745.1 Alligator sinensis
TGAAGAAGTTCTTCCTAATGTCTAGTCTAAATCTGCTCTCTGCTAGCTTGTGGCCATTATTTCTTGTAACCCCCGGGGGCACCTTGGTGAATAAAGCCTCATCAATTCTCTTCTGTGCCCCCGTGATGAACTTATAGGCAGCCACAAGGTCACCTCTCAACCTTCTCTTGCGGAGGCTGAAGAGGTCCAGGTGCCCCAGTTTCTCCTCATAGGGTTTGGCCTGCAAGCCCTTAACCATACGAGTGGCCCTTCTCTGGACCCTCTCCCGGTTATATCCCTCTTGAAGTGCGGCGCCCAAAACCGCATGCAGTATTCCAACTGCGGTCTGACCAGCGCCCAATAGAGGGGAAGTATCACCTCCTTGGATCTGTTCGTCATGCATCTGCTGATGCACAATAAAGTGCCATTAGCTTTTCTGATGGCTTCATCACACTGATGACTCATGTTCATCTTGGAGTCGACTAGGACTCCAAGATCCCTTTCCGCTTCCGTTCCACCAAGCAGGTCATTCCCTAGGCTGTAGGTGTGCTGGACATTTTTCCTCCCTAGATGCAGCACTTTGCATTTCTCCTTGTTGAACTGCATTCTGTTGTTTTCTGCCCATATGTCCAACCTGTCCAGGACATATGGGGTGGCGGGGAGCTGGGCTGTCTGTGTGACTGGGAGGGAGTGGTGGAGCCAGGCTTCCCCAGAGGCACATGTAGTCAGAAGGGTGCCAGTTGGGCTGTGTGTGAGGTTGGGGGGTTGCACTAGGCTGCCCACACAGTGGGGGAGGGCCAGGGGAGGGTCTGTGGCTGTGACTGTGGCCTGTGTAATATGTGGAAGTTGGACAATCCTGCAATAAGGGCTCCATAGTCAGACCAACACTGAGGTCAACATGTTTCGAGGACAGAGCAGAATTTCCCCGTGAATGATTTTCAGGTATCAAATTAACTGAAAATGTTCTATAAAGAAGGATCTAATGTGACCTTTGGGACTAAGCATTATATTTTCTATATTCTTTTTATTGATTCTTTTTATTTAGAAGTTGATACCCTTCAGTTTCTGCATCTGCAGAATACTGACCCATTTCTTGGTGTTCTTTCAAGTGCAACCAAATCCTCATGCACCTTGGGAAATGCACCTCCTTTCATCAAACATTTATAAAACAAACAACACAGAACAAAATCTATTTATATTCTAGGTCAGTGCATCACACTCTAAATCAGGGGCAGGCAAAATGCAGCTCACAGGCTGGACTGGGCCCATGATGGACTCCATTTCCCAGCAGTCCTTGCCTGCATTGCTGCAGCCCATTTCCATGGACACCCCAGGAGCAGTGGGACAGTGACAGCACAGAGCCAGGGTTTTCACAGAGACTGGCCCCAGTAGCGCTGGCAGGGTGCGTGGCTGGGTGGGTAGCTGCTTCAAGGCTGGGATCTTGTGGTGGTGACAGTGTGATCCAGAGCTGGGGCAGAGCCACGATTGGCTGCCTGCATGCTTTGGCCAGGGATGCACAAGCAGTGGATTGTAGTTCTGTCCCATTTCTGGACCATGTTATCACCGCCACAAGATCCCAGACCTAACCCTGGAGCACCTCCCTGCCCAGCCTTGTGCTCTGCCAGTGCTGCTGGGGCTGGTCTCCATGGAATCCCTGGCCTTGTGCTGTCACTGCCCCACCACTTCTGGGGTCTCCATGGAAACTGGCCGCAGCAGTGTGGGCAGGGGCTGCTGGGAAACGGAGTCTGGCCTCTGGCTAGATCCATCATTTTGCCTACCTCTGCTCTAAATTCACCTTCTGAATTTTCTTCCTGAGGGAAAGAATAATGTAGGTCTCAAGCTTGCAAACTGCATATGTTAAGAATATTTTAGATATGCTTGAAATGAGGCTACTACAAAAAAATTCAAAGCACAAATTTCTCAGCCTTTTATAGATAAGAGTGAAGCCATATAACAACCAGGCTTTGCTACAGCTACACTTGAGCCATTTAAGCTAGGGGTGTCTGCCCATGTGCAGAGGAACTTCTAAGCTTCAGAATAATTCTGATTATTGTCTTCAGAGATCTGCTTTCCCCTCTCCTTTTGCTATAACTGCAAGTAGAAGAGATTTGATTTTGCTGGCAGGCCATTCAGGATTGAGATCTAACTCTTGAACTGGCTGAGGAACTCTGATACATTAGGAAGTTTAGAGCATTAGCAGCTAGATATTCAGTGTAAGAGCCATCCTGCCAGTTGAAGAAAGTGTAACTTAGGGTAGTGACACATTGAAAGTAAGTGATGTTATAATATACCATATTTCTTTACATACCATACATTGCCAAATAAGACATGCACCTTACTTTGGGAAGGAGCAATGAAGAAAAAGATTTTTCCAGTGTCATGGCTCTGTTCTGATCCCAGGGGCAGAATACATTCTGCAGTATCAGCAAAAGCTGCAATATTAACCCTTTCATGGCCACTGCTGAATTGGCAGAAGCCTTTGGCTGCAAATTCAGCAATGGCTATGAAAGGGTTAACAATGTAGGTGACTGACCAGTGAACTTCAACCTTTCTTCCCTGGGGCTGGCAGGGAGAGAGTATTGTGTATTACAGGTCTCCATGCTTCCTCTGTTCTGTCACAGAGAAGTCGGCTTCTCTGCTTAAGACACTTCCAATTTTGGGGGGGTTGAATGTTGGTAAAAAGGTATGTATAGTATGTGAGTAAATATGGTATAAGTTTATTAAATCATTGTATATTTTGCTTACTAGATGTGTTATGCACGTTGTATGATACTGTGGCAAAGTGGGAACTCCCTGGCCAGCCACAGTGCTGGTTTCCCCACCTGCCTCTGGGCATGCTGCCCACCTGTCTCATCTGCCACACCCTTTTGTTACATAATTATGTTGTTAATTAGGCGGGAGGCTCCCCATTCTTGCCCTGATGCCAAGGGGTGCTATCTGCAGCTCCGTTCCTCCCCTACACTGCAGCCCAAGTCTCGCAGGTGGCATCCAGATGACACAGTGCTCCCGGCCTACAGCCAGACCAAGCTTAGCCCTCATTGTCAGGCCTCAGACACACAGGTATTCATACCGTCCTCCTCTCACTAGGGCCTCTCACACTCCACCCCCTCTCACAGGGTCTTTCACACCTCGAAAACTTGTACTGCCTTGCTCCCTTTTGGAGTGGGTCCCTTTGGCTATAGGCTTTATCTAGCTCATACCTTGGGTGGCAGATGTACCATCTTTTGGGTCTCTCCCGTGACCCTCACTGGGGTAGTGGCCAGCCAATTACCTGACCAGGTCTAAACATGCCCTGGCCCCTTCTGGGGCAACTCTATACCCTCACCCACATACATACTGGGCTCCTAGCCCTCTGGGTTTCCCCCCCTCACTGGGGCCCCACATCTCCTCGGGGTCTTGCACCCCACATGGGATCAGATGGCCACAGCTGTGCTTGGCCCCCCTCTCGCTCCTCAGGGTCTTGCACCACACAGGGCTCAGGTGGCCGCAGCTGTATCTGCTCCCCGCAACTACCTCCGATATTAAATGACCCATCCAAAGGTGGGGGCTGGGGTTAAGACTCCCTGTCCCGCCTTTCACTGGGGTGGTAACTGGCCCGGCATTTCCTGGGGCTCCTGTGCCACTGGGGGCCTCACCAGGCCACTCACTCCCAGTAGGGTGCAGTTTTAGGTCATGCCCAGGACCAGGAGCCTCCAAGTCATCCCCTACAGCTCCTGCCCTTGCCTCTAGGATGTTACATGCAGCCTTGCAGCCAGGCAATGTTTCTGCCTGGTTTGCCAGCAGGGAACTGCTCTGTTTATATAGGCAGCCAGAGATCTAAAATGACCGCCGCAGTCAAGCACCTGCTGGCTGCTTGGTTCATCTCTTAAAGTGGCAGGGGCCAACGTTCATCTCTTAAAGTGGCAGGCACCAACAGTGTCCTGCCACAGCTACTTTCTTGTACTTCAGCCTAGACCACAATGGTGAGCCTTAGCTCTCTTCAGTCCACAGTCTACCACTATTGTATCCCATGCTCTATAATCAAAATGTCCACTACAACTAAATCACACTGTTCAGCTCTGTCCACCATGCTCTGCAGCCTTTTTTGGTACACAGTTCCATAAAGCTCTGAATTGCAACTGTCCAGTCTCTTCCTGGTTCCTTGTCTTTATACTCTTAAATGGAAGAATTGGCCTACAGTCTTAATAGGCACCTTAGAACTGGGGAAAAGGACCCTTTTATATCTCATGGCATGCAAAGAGAATTACTTTTTGCTATTCTGTTTCCATCTCATGAAGCTAATTATTATCCAGCCATCAACCACTTCTCCCCAGCTTGTCCAGAGTGACCCGCGATAGATTCTTAGAAAGAAACTTTATGGAGTACAACCCTTGGTTTATCAGCAGTGTTGACAGGTTCAACCTGCTTAGGTTTATCTCCCTCTGCAAGAAACAGTTTATTGACAGAGACTGACCTTATTTTGATAGAAAAATAGTCAGAGCCTTCTTCCCTTGCCCCCTTTCATAGATTTCACAGATTTCATAGAAATCAGGGCTGGAAGGGACCTTGTAAGATGATCAAGTTCCAGCCTCCTGCTCAATGGGCAGGAAGTCAGCTAGGGTCAAAGGATCCCAGCAAGATAAGCATCCAGATGTTTCATAAAATTGTCCAGAGTAGGTGCTTGTACCACCTCTGGGGGGAGTCTAGTCCAGGTTTTGGGGGCTCGGACAGTAAAGAAATTTTCCTTATGTCTAGTCTAAAATGGTCTTGCAGGAGTTTGTGACTGCTGGACCTTCTCATCCCTTGGAGTGCTCTGGTGAACAGGTGTTCTCCCAGATCCTGATGCACACCCCTTATGTACTTATAGCCCACCACCAAGTCACCCCTGAGCTGGTCCTGCAGGGCTTGGTCCTGTGCTCACAGGTGCCAGGGGACCAGTTCCTCCAGCCCTGGTTCCCCAGACTCTTCTACCTCCCTGTTAGCTTGGGGGAGCTGAGCGGAATCATGCCCCCTTCACCTTCCCTTATCAACTGCCTGCTTCAGTCACTGCCAGAGGTGGGAGCAGATGGAGTCTGCTGGCCTCCCGCTGGCCTCCTGCCAAGCAGACCCCAGCTGTGGTCCTGTGCTGGTGGGACAGGGGGTTTTAACCTCCTTCCCTCCCTTCCATCTGAGCCTGCTTGCCCATGCCCCTACCTCTACCCATGCCCCCTCTGCTCCAGCCATGAAATCTGGCAGGGGCTGCCCCTTACTTAGGTAGACCTGGCTGCAGTTCCCAGTCAGGTTTCCTGCCCCCACCCCCTTGTCAGCCAGCCCTCACTGCTCTTGTTACAGAGCAAAGGGGTGGGACCAACCCTTTTCTCTGGACCAGACAGTACAGTCCAGTCCAGGGCTGCAAAGCATCCTGGGATGCTGGGGGACTGTGATTTAACTTGAACCAGGAAGGGGTCTGGAACAGAAGTCTCATAAACTGGTTTGACCTAAATCAGTTAATACTACATTTAGGCAGATTTATCTTAAATTAGTTTTGGCCATTTTGAAATTAGTTTATGTGCACTGAACTTCTGTTCTGTTACAGGTTTAAATCAGTTTCTGATCACTTAAACTGGTTAATATGTAACTTCTGTCCCTAGCCCTCATGCCCTGCGGTTTGCTGTTTTATAATATTGCTCTGTAGCTGTAAGAGCAAGCATAGGATGTCCTCCATCTCCCATCCCTTATTGGAGAACTGAAGTCTCTCAACAGGCTCTCAACCCTGTATCCTAGTCAGTGGTGTACCTGGGCTGAGGTAATAGGAGAGTGGGGACAGGAAAAAAAGCTATCACCACCACTGCACAGTTATGCCAACAGTGCAGTGCCAGCCAGAAGTCAACACTGACCTGGGTGTTACAGCTTCTGCATGGTGCCCAGCTGTGTTGAAACACTTCTGATCTGAGTCACTGTACTGGGGCCTGAGACCTTCTAGGTGCTTGATGTTTCTGGCCTTCAGACTGGTTCCGCTACCTC
Source organism: Alligator sinensis (assembly GCF_000455745.1). NCBI lineage: Eukaryota > Metazoa > Chordata > Crocodylia > Alligatoridae > Alligator > Alligator sinensis. The sequence continues at coordinate 409,517 of NW_005841985.1, forward strand.
CTGAGTTACAGTTTCTTATTGCTCCGATCTTGTAGTCTTCACTGCTCTGGTTCCACAACCATAATGCCTAGAGGCTGGCCCTGCAGTCCTGTGTAGTGTCCTCAATCATTTATTGTTCAGGTACTTCAGTTTTCACTGCTTTCACTTTCAGTATTTTGGAGGGGATTTTTGACTCTACAACATTTTCTACTACAGTCAGGCTCTGTGTTAAAAATACAGTATGAATGATTTTTCCATACCTCTCACCAATGTCACTTTTCACCCTTCTCTTACACTGACCAAGAACTCTCCATTAAAGTTCTGGATTTCTCAGTTTAAGAAATATTTTTTCCCTCAGCGGTACAACGGGGTATCTAGGCACAACGTGTCTCTTCCCCATGTGAGCAAGTTATGGGCTCCCGCTCTTGCACATTTCACAGATTAATCTGGAAACCAGCTCCCCTTTAGCCAGCTGCCTCATGCATATACTACTGTAACAGGTTTTTGCACTTCAGCTACTACATACTATATTATTATGTCTGATTTCACAGTAATCTCCTACTCAATAGCGAAGTGAAGAAACTGTGCAAAAACAGAGCCTTTTTCCCCCTGGACTGGATGGCACTATATTAATTCCCTGCTGAAATCTTACTTCATCATTGGCCAAGTCAATTGCCTCTCACACTTCCTGGTGGTCAGGAGACCAAGGTCTACCCTACTCTTCTAGGGCCCAGATCAAGGGTTCTGGTCACTGATGAGAATTACCTTCTGTGCCTCATTCCACCTATACAGCAACACAAAAAGCCTTTCTGGACCAATTAGTTCTCCGGTCTGAACCATAGCAGCCAGTAAACCCTTTGCCTGACAATTTCACATTTTGTGGTCTACACTCAGAAATCCCTGTGCAACGTAAATACCTCATTGTCTGTTCTTCCATCTTGGCCTTCTCTACCGGTGTGCAGACTTTTCACTACTGGTGTGCAGACTTTTCACTTTCTGGCACTCTGCTGAGAACTGTGCAATACAGCTCCCCAGATGGGAAGTTCTGGTCTCTTTGGTGCCCAGACTGCAACTGACTAGTCACTTCCTGGATTTTTCTTATATAGCTTTTATAGGACAAAGTCAGACATGAGTGGCCCCATAGTCTTAATGAGCCATCCAACAGGTACTGCCCCAGCACCTTAGAAATGGGAAAGATGAACCCTGTCATAGGTATATAAGACATTCCCAGTTCCCTGTACTAGCCCAAATTCACCTCTGAGTTACACTGTTTTAACACTTATTCTCTGCAACTAACAGGAAGATCTGTCAGAATCACTTTACCAGTAAAAAGAGATAAAAGCTCTTTCTTTGACCTGATCAGACATTTCTTGGCAGCTAATAATCAACTGTGTTAGCCTCAATTTTTCCATCTGGTTATCTTCCAGGAAAAGTCTGACCCAGAGGTTGTTGTGGCTTAAGTAGTTACTGGATCATTTATTATCTTGTACACAGTATGCTGAAATGAACAGTATGCTATTATCCAAGATAGATTGTTTGTAAACTAGTTGTCTTGTCATTTATATGCTGTTAAGTAATTCTGGCTAACTGCCAAGCAGAAAGTGACCTGGTAGGGTCACTTCTGAGTGTAACTTTCATTACTTTCTCAAAGCATGTTCTGGACATTTTTGAGGTCTATGTTTGATAAATTGTCTGTCATATGCTTCCTTGAAATGCATTCATATGTTTAATATTTGCTCTGATTTAGGAAGCTACATGATTAAAGCCTACATCTATTCAGTGAGGCACCTGAAAATATTTTTAACTTTGTCATGTGCTCTGCATTTGCTCTCCATGAATGGGTATGCTTTACTGGGAGCCAACAGAAAAGAAATGTTGGAAAAAGAAAGAAATTTTGGAAAAAGAAAGTAAAGTACACAGTATGAACATACCAAAGATAGATGAGGTCTTTTGATTATCTTACAAAGGACATTCCTATTGTGAAATGCCTGTTTCCAGTGTCAGATTACTGCTATTTGAATTCTGTGCTTTTGGATTTTGGCAGTTGGGACTGGGAGCAGGAGCAGGCACATGTGTGCCACAAGTGCATGTGTGCCCTCAACACACACTCACCTGAGACCAGCACCGGTGGCGGAGGAGACAGCAGCTGAAAGGTAAGCAGGGTGAGGGGGTGGATGCAGCTGCAGTGGATCTGGAGGCAAAGCTCCTGCATCCCATTTAGCAAAGAGCAGCAGGGGGCTGCACTCCCGAGCCATGTGCAGAGTGCGCAAACAGGCGCGCTGTGTAAGGGTGCGCTGGCATTTGTGCCGGTGTTTGCGCAAGGTGTGCATGCACAGAAGGAGCCAGGTCGGATACTTCACTAGGGGAGAAAGGCAGACACTTCACTGTACAATAATGGTGAGTACACGGCAGACTGCCAGGGCCCTGGCCTGGATGGCATTGCCCGCCCAGGACTCCTCTGCAGCCTCCACCCAGACGGAGCCCATGGAAGCACCATCTATGTGGGCTGCCTGGTGGGGCCTTAGCAGCCTGGGGGGAGAGGGAGCAGCGGGAGTTCCCTCACCTGTCCCAAATGTGCCCACCTTCGGGCCTTGGAGGAGCAGGTGAGGGAGCTTCAGGCTGAGGTCAGCAGGCTGCGGGGGATTAGGGCTGCTGAGGACAAAATTGATGGGTACTTTCATTCTCTGCAAGGTCAGGAACCTAGAGAAGCCACCCCGGAGGGACCCACTGCAGAGGTCTGGCAGATGGTCACTTCCAGAGCCAGGGTTACTCGTGCTACCTCAGTGTCAGCTCCCCAGGTACTGCTGGGGAATAGGTATGAGGCCCTGGAAGCCGTGGAGGAGGAGGTAGAAGAGGACGCCTCCAAGGGAACTGATGCCACTCCAAGCATGGCACAGGCCAAGAGCTACTGGAACACCAAGAGGAAGAGACACTGGGTCCTCGTCATTGGCGATTCCATCCTGAGAGGAACAGAGGGGCCCATCTGTCACTCTGACCCCGTGGCACGTGAGTTTTGTTGCCTGCCTGGAGCTCGGGTTCAGGACATTATGGAGATGATCCCGGACCTCATCCAACCCTCTGATCATTACCCCATGCTCCTCATCCATGTGGGAACGAATGACGCGGCCAGGGGCAACCCGGACCACATCATGAGTGACTACAAGGCTTTAGGGGTAAAGCTCAAGGAGACAGGGGCACAGGTGGTTTTTTCTTCTATCCTTCCAGTGAGCAGATGCAGATGGCGCCATGAGACACATCGGCGAGGTCAACCGGCAGCTTCCGAGCTGGTGTTACCAGGTGGGCCTTGGGACCATGACCCACATTTCCACACAGAGGACATGCTTGGATGGGGAGGGCTTCATCTCTCCCCAAAAAGTAAGCGTGTTTTTTCCTCCAGGCTGGCTGATCTCGTATGGCGAGCCTTAAATGGGGGACGGGGATGCAGAGAAACACAAGGACACTTAGCCGTCAAGCCAAGTAACGTGCACAGGTAGTATTCAGGTAAGTGACAGGGGCCAGGCAGACTTAGGAACAAGGGGGCAGCATGGGCACCTACAAGAGGCCTCAAATGCCTCTGCACAAATGTTCGAAGCATGGGAAATAAGCAGGAGGAACTTGCCCTCCTGTTAGCTAGCAAAAACCCAGACCTAGTGGGACTCACAGAAACCTGGTGAGATTCTACCCACGACTGGGCAGTGGACATCCAGGGATACAGACTGTACGGGCGAGACAGAGCAGGGAAAAGGGGGCAGTGTAACACTATACATCAAAGAGCAATACACGTCCTCAATGATCAGGATGGGGTCGGAGGAGGGACAAACTGAGGTGCGCTGGGTAAGAATGCAAGGGGGTCATGGGGAAAGGGACTTGATAGTGGGCGTCTACTACAGACCGCCTCACCAGGGGGATGAGCTGGACCTGAAGTTCTCAGGTCAGCTCACAGAGGCTGTAAAGTCAAGGGATATGGTTGTCATGGGTGACCTAAACTACCCAGACATCTGCTGGGAGGAGCAGTCAGCTAGGTCTGACCACTCACATAGGTTCCTAGCCAAGATACAGGACCTCCACCTAACCCAGGAGGTGCATAGTCACACCAAGGGAAATGCCTTGCTGGACTTGGCCCTTGCCACAGGCGACAACCTGGTGAGGGGTCTGCGGGTACTTGACCACCTGGGCGAGAGTGATCATCGGCTGCTGGAATTTACTGTCCAGTGGTGGGTGGTAAAAGCAAGCAGCAAGGCAGAGGTCCTCGACTTCAGGAGAGCTGACTTCTGTAAGCTAAGAAGGTTAGTAGGAGAGGCATTGGGGTCTTGGAGCTTCAGTGAGATGGGAGTCCAAGATGGGTGGTTATTCCTCAAGGAGATGATCCTCTGAGCTCAAAGGGAGTCAGTCCCAATGTGCACCAAGGGGGGCAGGAGTGCTAAGACGCCCCCATGGCTCAGCAAAAGCATCCAGGGATGCTTAAGGGCAAAGAAGGAGGAGTACAAACAGTGGAAGCAAGGGGCTATCACCAAGAAGGATTACACCTCCATTGCTCCGGACTGCAGGGAGGCTGTTAGGAAGGCCAAGGCTGAGATAGAGCTAGGGCTAGCGACCAGAATTAAGAATAACAAAAAGTCCTTTTTCAAATACATAGGAAGTAAGGAGAAGACACCGGGTAATGTGGGGCCCCTACAGGATAGGTCTGGCAATCTGATGACCACGGCAAATGAAAAAGCTGACCTCTTTAATGAGTTCTTTGCCGCCATATTCCTGAACAGGAACTGGGACATTTCCCCCACTAGAATTGTGGACAGACCCAGGGGAGGCACCACCATGCCTAGGGTCAGGGACAACCTAGTTAGGGAACTTTTGGAGGGCCTGGACATGTTTAAATCAGTAGATCCAGATGCTCTTCACCTGAGGGCGCTGAGGGAATTGGTAGGGGTCATAGTGGGGCCCCTGGCACAACTGTATGAGCACTCGTGGGGCACTGGCCAGGTACCAGAGGATTGGAAAAGGGCCAGTGTGGTCCCCATTTACAAGAAGGGGAGAAAGGAGGACCCTGGCAATTATAGGCCAGTCAGTCTTACCTCGGTCCTTGGGAAGACCTTTGAGAAAATTATCAAAGAGCACATCTGCAAGGGCCCAGCAGGGGAGGTAATGCTCAGGGGCAGCAAACATGGGTTCACTGAGGGCAGGTCCTGCCTGACTAACCTGGTTTCTTTTTATGATCAGGTCACAAAGTCCCTGGACGAGGGTGTCACCTTCCTGGACTTTAAGAAGGCCTTTGACATGGTTTCCCATCTCATTCTCTTAAAAAAACTGGGTGACTGTGGCACTGATGCCTACACAGTCAGATGGGTGGCAAATTGGCTAGATGGTCACACTCAGAGAATGGTGATGGATGGGTCATTTTCAACCTATAGGGATGTGGGCATTGGAGTCCCACAGGGCTCGGTCCTGGGGCCTGTACTGTTCAACATCTTTATCAGCAGTCTGGATGTGGGTGTGGAAAGCACGCTGTCCAAATTCACTGATGACATCAAGTTGTGGGGTGAGGTGGGTACGCTGGAAGGGAGGGACAGAATCCAACTAGATCTAGACAGGTTACAGAGGTGGGCAGATGCAGAAAGAGATCTTGGAGTCATTGTTGACTCTAGAATGAACATTAGTTGCCAATGCGAGGAAGCGGTCAGTCAGGCTAACCGCACACCTTGTCGTGCTTCTACAGATGCATCACAAGCAGGTCCAGGGAGGTAATCCTTCTCCTATATGCGGCATTGGTCAGGCCACAGTTGGAGTACTGCATCCAGTTTTGGGTGCCACACTTCAGGAGGGATGTGGCTAAATTTGAGAGGGTCCAGAGGAGGGCCACTCGCATGGTCAAGGGGCAGCGGGGTAGGCCCTATGAGGAGAGGCTAAAGGGCCTGAACCTATTCAGCCTCCAGAAGAGAAGGCTGAGAGGGGATCTGGTGGCCATTTACAAACTCACCAGGGGGGACCAGCGAGAATTGGGGGAGGCTCTGTTACCCCAGGCACCACCCAGGGTTACTAGGAATAACGGCCACAAATTGTTAGAGAGAAGGTTCAGCTGGACATTCAGGAGACATTACTTTACAGTTAGGGCTGCCAGGCTCTGGAACGGGCTCCCAAGTGAGGTGGTGCTCTCTCCTACCTTGGGGGTCTTCAAGAGGAGGCTGGACACATATTTGGCTGGGGTGATATGACCACGGCACCCATTCCTGCCCGGGGCAGGGGGTCATACCTGATGATCTGTTTAGGTCCCTTCTGACCCTAAGCACTATGAAACTATGAAACTATCTTCTTGGAAGAATGCAGTTCCTTTGACCAACACCTTTTTTCATCTGAAAATGGCTGCTGAACTGTAAGTCACTACTTAGCTTTGTTGGTGCAAGGTTAATAAAGCCTTTCTGAACAGGAAAATTAGGAAACTCAGAATGTCCCTTCTGGAAATGACCTGCTGCCCAAGCTTTGTGGGGCTGTCAGTCTCTCTTCCTGCCATACTGTGGGGCAGTTCAACTTTGTACATGGACTAGTTTTGTTCCTTCTGCCCATATATTACATGCATATTTCTGAAGCCCCATTTTTTTTGTCAGCTATATATAATTTCTTAGCAGTAGTGCTTTTCTAAGCAGAGGAGATCATTTAACAAATGCCTAAAGAACTTATTTCAGCCTGAACAGGGAGGGGCAACAGAAAGGATGGTTCTTTCCCCTGGAGCAGGGATGAGGCCCCATTCCTCTTGAGAACAGCAGTAACACTGATAAAAGAGTCCTTTTCCTTCCAGAGATACAGGCACAATGGAATGAGGCCTTCTTCCCTTCTTTCTTTCCATCCTAAGGGAAAGA
>NW_005841985.1:416377-420501 GCF_000455745.1 Alligator sinensis
TGAGAACAACCTAATACTTACCCCAGATGGGATGAATTTCCCTGGGTGACTGGGTATGAGCAAGCAGGCAAGGCTTACACTCTTCCCCTTCCACATGCAGTGTCCCTCTTAGGGCTGTCTGTTGTTTCAAACAATGGGTTTTAGAGTTAACATCCAGTAAGAGGCAGGTACGTTGCAGAGATCAGGCAGACTTTATTCTTTTATACTTGGGTAATTTGCTTTGTGTAATGATGAGTCCTGGAAAATTATTTTTATTTTCATGAGATTTTTAGATTGTGTTATAATAATCTTGGATCAGTTTATGGAACCGGGGCCTAGACTTCTGTCCTATCGTTCCTAACCCTGTAGTGAGCAGGGTGCTATAAAATAGCAGGGAGGAAGACAGGCGGACAGAAACAGAAAAAGGATGTTTTGCTTTCTCTAAAATTGGTTGCATTCTATTTGTGAACACTGGCTGCAGCACCTTCCTGCTACATTGTATAAGAGTAAATATCAAATTCAGAGACAACTAGGCTGCAGCTCTGAATGTTTCCTTTGCCACCTTATGTTGCAAAGTGTTGTGGGCTTTGCCCCTCCTCTGGTATCAGATTTCTTTACAAAGGATGCTTCAGTGTTAGAATGTTTTATCCACTGAACCACAAAGGATTTGGATGCTTTTAGGCCCAAGCCCTTTGACCCTCCTATTTGGGTCAAGCACTTAAGAATAAGCCTAGGAATCAGGCACTCGTATAATGCCAATCTTTAAAAAGGGTTCCACCAACTGATGAGCCTTACCTCTCCTCATGGTACATTGGTAGAAACAATAATAAAAAATAGGACTGGCCTTCACTGGATGAGCAGGGTTGTCTGGGAAGAGTCAGTTCGGCTTTTGTAAATTGAGGGTACACCTCACCAATCTACTAGAGGTTTTTGAGAGTATTAATAATCACATGGATTGGGATGGTCTGGCTGATACCGTGCATTGGGACTTTCAAAAAAGCTTTTGATAAAATCCTGGACCAATGGCTGTCCCATTAGAAGTAAAGTCCACTTGTGGATCAAGAACTGCCTAACAATCAGGAATCAAAGAGTAAGTGTAAATGGTTAGTACTCAGAATGGCAGGAGATAATAGGTGGGGTTTCTCAAAGGTCTGTTCTGGGGCCTGTGCTGTTTAATATATTCATGAATGATCTGGAAAGCAGAGGTGAATAGTGAGGTTGCCAAGACTGCAGACCAAACCAATTTATTCAGGGTGCTAATCAACAAAGCTAACTATGAAAAATTGTGGAAGGATCTTGTAACATTGAGTATCTGGGCAACAAAATGGCAGATGAAGTTCAATATTGATACGTGCAAAGTCCTGACTAACTTGAGAGGCACATACACAATAAATGGTCTTATATTAGCCATTAGTACTCAAGAAAGTGATTGGAGAATCATTGTGGATTGTTGTTAGAAAACATCTGTCCAACATTCAGCAGCAATCAAAGTGGCAAGTAGAATGCTAGGACTCATTGGGCACGTCTACATGAGACACTGACTGTGCAGTAGCCTAATAATACTGCACAGTAGTGCGTCACAGCACAGATACTGCTAATACGCTACTGCGCCATATTATTAGGCAGTAGTGTCACTTAAAAGATGTTCACTGACCCTACTGCACAGTAACTCTACTTAATGTGCATTTATTTAGTACTTAGTAATACAAGTACTAGATAAATGCACAGGAACCACTGTGCAGTAGTGTTTCATGTAGATGCGCCCATTAATTAGGGAGTTGAAAAGAAAACAGAAAATGACATTATGCCACCGTATGAATTCATGGTACACCTACACCTTGCATGAAGTTTTAGTTCTTCCATCTCTGAAAGGATGGATATATTAGAGGTAGTAAGGGTACAGAGAAGGGCAACATTGATGACCAGGCTCATGGAGAGGCTTGTAAAGGAGGAGGAAGTAAATAGGCTAGAATGTTTCAGTTTAGAGAAAAGATGACTGAGGGGGATGGGAAAGAGGTCTATAAAATAGTGATTGGTATGAAGAAAGTAAATACAGGTTGCCTACTTACCTTTCACAGTGCTAGAACTACGAAAAACACAATGAAATTGTATTAGGAGGTAGGTTTAGCATTAACAATACAAAGTTCTTTTTCACACAGTGGGTGCATCTACACATAAAATTAATTTGAAGCAATAAAGTTCTATGCATATTGGAGGCCCAAGGAATCAGCCTGCCATCCGGAGCCTACTCTGACCTGGCTCAACCTGCTGCAGAGGGTTTGGCTGGGGCACAAGGGTGCTTCAGTGTGGGGCTAGCTGGCAGGCTGCCTGCTGGCAAGCCCCATGCTGAAGCACCCTCATGCCCCAGTCAGTCCCGTCAGCATCTACATGTATTTGTTGCACAGTAAATAACTCCACAGTAGGAAGTACTATCTTGCAGTGAAGTTTATTAGTGTACTGTGCAGCAGTACATGTAGATACAGAAACTTTACTGTGGAGCTAATTAGGCAGCTCTGCAGAAAATGTCTTGTGTAGATGCACACAGTGTGTATTTAACCCGTTGGCCTCATTAACATTAGATGTTGTAGATCCCTAATTCTCAACCTTTTTAGTCTCAAGGCATCCCTGGTTAGACTTGAGGTACTCCTGGTTAGACTCAAAGTACCTCTTGAAAAATGCCAGCTCTTAGTTTTCACTTATTTTTTGACCATGGAAAAATAATAGAGCAATTCTTCTGTTGTAAAGGATTCAGAAATACTGTAACGTCAGAAAGTTTGGGACACTATGGATTCCTGTTTGAAATCACTCGGTTTATCCTGTGAAGTATGTTTGCATGCCTAACAGTGCTAACATTGTGTGACACCCCACTGTACTTCTGAAAGGATTTCAAAGCACCCCAAAGTGTTGTTGCACCTCATTGAGAATCAATGTTGTAAAGGCTGATAATTTAACCAGGCTCAAAAGAGGACTGGACAAATTCATACAGGATAGAACTATTAGTGGATAATAAACATGATAATTTGAGTTACAACCTTAAAATGAGGACTTCCTAGGTCTTTGTTAATTATAAGAGAAGAGGGAAGGGGACAGATAAGTTTGGATAGGTCCTGTGTAAATATTTCTCTTACCATCCCTTCTTTACCAGACTGAGATACAGGATACTGGGCCAGATAGACTTGTGGTCTGACACAGTATGAAAGTTCTTATGAGTTTCCTCTTCTCGCTGCCACCCTAGCATGGCACTTGGCCATTAAGCAGCATTTTCTTGTGACAATAGCAAACTATCCTGCAATTAATTAGAAACTGCAGAAAAACAATCAGAATCATAGACAGTTAGGGTTGGAAGGGACCTCAGAAGGTCATCTAGTCCAACCCCCAAGATCATCCCAACCAAAACTTTGTCTAGTTGTGTCTTGAAAACCTCCAAGGATGAAGCTTCCACCACCTCTCTGGGTAACCTGTTCCAGTGTTTTACTACTCTTCTCATGAGAAAATTCTTCTTAATATCTAACCTAAACTTCCCTTGCTGCAACTTGAGACCGTTGCTCCTTGTTCTGTCATCTGCTACCACTGAGAACAGTCTAGGTCCATTTTCTTTCAAACCCCTTTTCAGGTAGTTGAAGGCTGCTATTCAGCTGCCTCTCAGTCTTTTCTCTAAATAAGCCCAGTTTCCTCAGTCTTTCCTCATAAGTCATATATTCCCTGAGTGTGCACACCCCGCCAGCAGATAAGTCTGTGAGGGAAGGGGCAGGGAAAGGGGAAAGGACTGGGGTGGGGTGCAAATCAAGGCGCCAGCGGTGAGGGAGGGAGCGGGGCACAGGCAGAAGCAGGGGCTGAGGTGAGTGGGGCCCCAGGAAGACCAGTTGGTGGGACAAGGAGAGGCCTCGGGGGCACATCCCCCCCCCCCCCCCTTTTGGGGGGGGGGGGGGGATGATTCCTTTGACACATCAATGGGCTATCTGCAAAGTTTGGTGATGACTGCATGCTGTGCTTTGAGCCACGCCACCCCAAGAGCTGTGTGACGCCACGTGCATCCTGCCACCGGGTGGGGGCTTGGGGTCTGGGCTGTGTTGTGCTTGGGGCAGGAGGTGGAGGCACTGGGGGGCAGTTGGGGGAGCTACAGAGAATTTTAGAGTGGCTGCATC
>NW_005841985.1:420522-435595 GCF_000455745.1 Alligator sinensis
TCCCCACGCCCCCCAGATAAGCCAGTCGCAGCCCCATCCTATGCCCCCCCCGGCTGTGCAGCGCCTGCCCCTGCCCCTCCCCCTGCTGCAGCCCCACTCCCTCCCTCACCACTGCGTATGTGCCTCTCCCCACCCCTGCTGCAGCTACCCTGTGTTTGGGGGGTTGGAGGGGGGTGGGGGGCTAAGCCCTGTTAGCCCTGGCCTTCTGCTGCCTATGGTCCACATCCTTTCTGTAGTGGGGGGCCCAAAACTGAATCCAGTACTCCAGATATGGCCTTACCAGCGCTGAATAGAGGGGAATAATCACTTCCCTTGACTTACTGGCAACACTCTTACCAATGCAGCCCAGTGTGCCATTAACCTTCTTGGCTACAAGGGCACACTGCTGGCTCATGTTCAGCTTATTGTCCATTGCTTCTTTTCTGCACCAGCCAGTCAGCTCCCAGCCTGTACTCATGCATGGGATTGTCCCCCCCTGTAAGTGCAGGACTTTGCACTTGTCCTTGTTGAACCTCGTGAGATTCCTTTTGGCTCAATCCTCCAATTAGTCTAGGTCACTCTGAATCCTGTTTCTACCCTCCAGCATATCTACTACTCCCCCAAGCTTGTGTCATCTGCAAACTTGCTGAGGATGCACTCTATGCCATCTTCCAGGTCACTGATGAAGACATAGAACAAAACCATACCCAGGAATGACTCCTGGGGCACTCCACTTGATACTGGCTGCTAACTAGACATCAAACCATTGATTACTGCTCTCTGAGCCTGATGCTCCAGCCAGTTTTCTATCTACCTTACAATCTATTCACCCAGAGCATACTTGCTTAGCTTGCCTGTGAGAATGTTGTGGGAGACCATATCAAAAGCCTTGCTGAAATCAAGGTACATCACATCCACTGGTGTCCCCGCATCCACAAAGCCAGTCATCTCATCATAGAAGGAAATCAGGTTGGTCAGGCATGATTTGCCCCTGGTGAATCCATGCTGACTGTTCCTAATCACCACCTTCTCCTCCACGTACTTAGGAATGGATTCCTTGAGGATCTGCTCCATGATATTTCCAGGGACTGAGGTGAGGATGACCAGTCTGTAGTTCCCTAGATCTTTGTTTTTCCCTTTCTAAAATATGGGAACCATGTTTGCCCTTTTCCAGTCATCTGAGACCAATCCTGATTACTGTGAGTTTTCAAAGATGATGGCTAATGGCTCTGCAATCACATTAGGCAACTCCTTCAGCACTCTCAGGTGTCTCCTGTCCAGCCCCATGGACTTGTACACATCCAGCTTTTCATAGCCCCTAACCTGTTCTTTTACTGCTTAGGCCTCTGCCCCTCCTCCCCAAACTGTGCTGCCCGGTGGACTGGTCTGGGAGCTGTCCTTGCCTGTGAAGACTGAGCCAAAAAAGGCATTGAGTACTTCAGCCATTTCTGCATCCTCTGTCACAAGGTTGCCTCCCCATTCAGTAAGGGAGCCACACTTTCCCTGATTTTCCTTTTCCTACTGACATACTTGTAGAAACCCTTCTTGTTACCCTTCACATCCCTTGCTAGCTGCAACTCCAATTGCACTTTAGCCTTCCTGACTTCATCCCTGCATGCCCAAGCAATGCTCTTATAGTCTTCCATAGTTATTTGTCCATTTTTCCACTTCTATTATAAGCTTCCTTTCTGTGATTTAGTTTACTTAAGAGTTCCCTGCTAAGCCAAGCTGATCTTCTGCCATACTTGCTAGTCTTCCTGCACATTGGGATGGTTTGTTTCTGCACTCTCAGTAAAGCTTCTTTAAAGTACAGTCAGCTTTTCTGGACTCCTCTCCCCCTCAGTCTGGCTTCCCAGGGGATCCTGCCCATCGGTTCCCTGAGTGAGTTGAAGTCTGCTTTTCTGAAGTTCAGGGTCCTTACTCTGCTGCTCTCCATCCTTCTTTTCTTCAGGATCCTGAACTGAATTTTCTTGTAGTCACTGCTGCCCAAGTTGCCATCCACTATACTACATTCCCCACCAATTCTTCCCTGCTTGTGAGCAGCAGTCAAGAAGAGCATGGACCCTAGTTGGCCATTCCAGCACTTGCACCAGAAAGTTGTCCCCAATGCTCTCCAAAAACTTCCTGGATTGCCTGCACACTGCTGTATTACCCTCCCTACAGATGTTAGGGTGACTGAAGTCCTCCATGAGAACCAGGGTCTGTGATTGGAAACTTCCACTAGCTGTTTGAAGAAAGCCTCATCCACCACTTCTTCCTGGTCTGGTGGTCTATAGTAGATCCCCACCACAACATCACCCTTGTTGCTCTCCCTGCTGACTCTAACCCAGAGACTCTCAATAGGCCTATGTCCAGCTTCATCCTGGAGCTCTGAGCAATCGTATGGTTCTTTTACATAAAGTGCAACTCCTCCTCCTCTTCTCCCCTGCCTGTTATTCCTGAACAGTTTGTACCCATCCATGACAGTGCCTCTAGTCATGCGAGCTATTCTACCAAGTCTCTGTTATTCCAGAGATTCACACAGCCAAATGTCTCAGGGTATTTTGTTCTGAATTTGGCTTTTACTGTGAACCAATTAAGGGAAGCATTATTAAGGTCATAAAAAAAACTTGTCCAGAAATACATGGGAAGATTTATTCCACACCCTTTGAAGGAATGGGGTATGGGGCTAATACGCTCTTCTCTTTTACTAGAAATGGAGAAGTATGCTGTTCACTGAGTAGTGTAAAAAGGGAAATTGTAAAATAATAATAGATAAGCACTCTGAAGCAAGCTTGTGTTCGCTATCTCTGTTAGTATTTGGGAAAGCACATTATTGGGAAATATTTTGCCAAACATACATAGGCATGCAGTATGATAACACATTGCAAATTGCTGTTGATTACAAGGTGGTTGTTTCAATTTTTTTTAAGTTTGAAGATTAAAATGAACAAACTGATTAAATAAAAATAAATGAATCAAGTCAGTGCAATCTTTGTTTTATGAAAATAACAATACATAGTCCAAGGTTTGTTATTGAGGAGTATAAAGTGTTAAGTACATAAAGCAATCAGTGCAATCAGCAACTATTTTGAATAGCTTGTCCTGAAAAGAGTGTTCTTTTTTGTTGTTGTTTTACACTTTTTGGCACATGGAGATCACAAAAATCACAAACTCACAATGTAGAAGATAGCAAAAAAAAAAAAAAAAAAAAAAGGTCAGTTGCTGAAACTACTATTATTTTAGAATTGGAAATGTTTTAGTTTAAAAAAGTTGATTTCCAGCAACACACAGCTTTCAGAATCAGTGCCTTTGCTCTTGCAAACTACAGTAGAACATCACCAGCTTATCCTTCACTAATTTTGATGTAGCCCTACTTATTAGGAACTGGGCATGTTCACCCTGATTTACTGCACAGTAAAGCTATTTACCAGGGAGTAAGCAACATCATCTAAATATGCTAACCCTTACTGCACAGTTTTTGCTATTGTAGCAAATTAACTGCTAATTACTACACAGTACGGGATGTGTAGATGGCTGGCCATGAACAAATTTGCCCCAGACCAGCTGTACAGCAGAAGGTGGGAGATTGGTTCCTCCTCAGAAGCTGCCTGCTGCTATGGTGGGCTCTGCCACCCAAGCCTCGTCAGGTGCAATGTCAATGATTGTGATCCTGGAGCTGGGGCTGGGAACAGGCTGGGAGCTATTTTCCAGCCCCAACTCTGCAATCACAGAGCTAGGGCTGGGAACAGGCTGGGAGCTTGTTCCCAGGCCCGACTCTACAATTGCAGAGTGAAGTGGGGGCTGGGAACAAGCTCCTAGCCTGTTCCCAGCCCCTGCTCTAGGATGGCAATTGCAGAGCAGGGGCTGGGAGCTCCCTTCACAGGGAGAGTTCTCCATTCAAACTGGAGCTGACTGGGACCTGCCCCTGATTGGGACAGTTCCTGGCCAGCCCTGGGCTGTGCGGAGAAGTCTGCACGTGCAGCCTGGAGGTGGCTGGGAACTGTCCTGTTTCAGGAAGTCCCCAGCCAGCTCTGGGCTGCACATATAGACTTCCCTATACAGCCTAGAGCCAGCTGGGAGCTGTCCCAGTCCCAGACAGGTTCCAGCCTTCCAGCCCCGTGCCCCAATCCACTGGTGGGGCAGCTAGACGTGAGGCCCAAGCTGGGTGGAGATTCCTCACCCAGCTGGGAGCTCCTTGCAGCTGGGGCAGGAGGATATTGTTTCTGCCCGGGCTCCATCATTGGAGCCCACCCTGGCAGCAGGAGGCTCCCGGGGGCAGGGAGCAATCTCCCAGCCTCTGCCAGGAGACAGCTGTGCAGGTGCACAGCTGGTGCAGAGCTGGAGGGGGTGGGAGCAACTGCTGCCAGCAGCAGCAAATCTGCTCCTGAATCTCTGCACGTGTAGATGCCTGTCCAGGGTGCACTAGAATAAACCCACCCTTCAGTATTTGAACACGTAGGCATATCCAGTAAGTTTTCCTGGGCAGGGCATTTGTACATGCACCCATTGGGAACAAATTTGTTCCCAACAGGAGCATTTCAGTGGGGGGCTACTTCAGCCCTGCTGTGCCCCCCTACAACAGCCAGGGGGAGCTCCAGGTGCCAGAGTCAGGCCCTAGTCTCCAGGGGTATGGGAGAAGCTGTCCTGCCTCCCAGCCCTGTGCCCTGATCTGCAGACCAGGGAATGGGGCTAGGAAAATGTCTCCACTCCAGCTGTTGTTTCTCAGGCTCATGCCCTGATGTGCTGATTGGTGCATGGGGCTAGGAAGCAGTTGCCTTGGGAAGAAACAGTTTTCCCACCCCCTGCAATCTGGGTCAGCAGTCTATATGTGCACTACTGCACGGTAGTTACTGCATGGTTAATCTATGACCTGTATTTTCAGGTAGTTGGCAACCATGCAGTAAACTAATTTACTGCACAATAAATGCTGCACACATATAGACGGTGATACTTTACTGCAAAGTAGATTAGTCTACTGTGCAGTAAGCACCTTGTGTAGATACACCTGCTGTTTAGTAAACACAGTGCTGGAGGGAAGCTGTATAATACTAGGACTCCTTTCACAAAAGGGAGACTTATGTTACTAAGGTCATCTCAAACTCATCATTAATTAAAACTATGTAGCAAATATCTACCATAAATGCACAGAGTATCTTTTATGATGCATTATCCTTTCTTTTTAATTATTTGTTTGCTAACACCGCAGTTAACAAGACCTTTGATTGCTGTGAATCAGTGAGGATCTACTGTACTGTAATCATGTAATAAAATGCTTAGAAATATTTCAGCCTTCATGTCTGAGGCAAGCATAATGAGCTAATTTTCAACATCTGATTTGCTGGGAGATTTCTTAAGGTCTTCTACTGTGAGGTTGGATCTCTTCTGGCTTGGGATAGCAGGCAGGACACGGCTTGTTTTTAGAGGTTCTCCTGATAGACCAGGCAAGAAGGAGTACAGTGAGTGACTCTGAGAAAGTCCTTCTTTCTGGGATTTGGAGTTAAGTGCTGGTGGGAGAATAGTTGCGCCAGTCTTTAAAGAGTTTAGAGACAGGGACTTTGACTTCTTGACACCCTGAGAATCTTGATTAGATGGTAGCTGGACTGAAGACAAAGGAAAAAGATCAAAAGAGTCCACAGAAAATGAGAAACAACAATTTACAATTTAGCCCTTTGTTATGTTGTTTTCTTATTCTTGTACATTATCTGTCTTGTATCGTTGCATATTTAAACTGAATCATTTGAACTTAACACAGTATTAAAGATAAACAAAGAATTCCTAAAGCCATTTAAGCATATCTTAGCAGAACTAATTTAGAGGCATGGATTGGACACATACTCACATACTCTGGTGTAACTTAAATTGGGTTTATATACTGATATAAATTATACTCAGATAAGGAACAGACAGATATGTAGTTATCCTGGGTCAGCTTCATGCAGCAGGCAGCTATTTCTGAGTCCTGTTACTAGGCAGTGGGGAGCAAGTAACAACATATTTGCCTTTAGCACATGATTACCCCAAAATGGATGCAGACAGATGAATCCTAAACCAAAGTAAATTTCACTGGTGGAGTTTTACCCCAGAAAATTATAGGAGTACTTCTACAGTAGACCTGGTGATCTCACTATGGATAGGGGTTTATGTCTTCTGTCTGCCTTACTGCTACTTCTCATAGTGGTGTAATGCCTATAATAACTATCGATGCCTATGATGGAAATATGCGTTCCTGCGTTAACCAAGAAAACAATTTTGATGACAGTTTATGAATATTTGAAGATTAACAAACCATCCTAGATTCAAAGGTCCAGTTTGACAAACAATAAAACTTATGGTTATTTATCCATAGCTTATTTGGGCTAGAGATGTCTGGGAATTTGTCCTCAAGGCCATTTTTCATTAGAAAAATACATATTCATCTACCAAAACTTTTCATGGAAACATAGCAGTTTTGATGCAACTTTTGTTGGGAAAGGCTTATCAAGTCTAGGGTGGCATTTGTGATGAAGCCCAACAACGCAATGACCAAGCCATCTCAGAACAGCTGGTAGTTAGGGTAGTTATCAGTTGGGATGCAGGCAAACCTTGGAGATGGAACTTGAACCTTGTGGCTTGACATCTTGGCGGAGTGCTGTAACCATCTGGCTATTATAGCACCTGAATCCTGCTCTCAGTCTCCTTTCTCTCTTTCAAAAGGTCTGAGTTTCATATTGCTGTAGACCAGTAACATTTTGAAATCTCAAAAAACCTTTGCAGGACAGCAAAATAATACTGCCACAGAAATAATGTGAACCTGAACCTTTGGGTAATCCTTCCTTCCCAACAGTCCCTTGGCTTATTCCCTTTTGTACTCTGCCTGATGGGCATTTTCTTTGCACAAATCCAGATACATTCTACAAACCCTAACCAGGGACAAGAGCCACCTTGCTTAATTTAATGCAAATCTTGCATAACTTCAGTGAAATAGGAAATTAATCCAAACTAGTTTAATGGATGAGAATCTGGTAAATTGATTCATTTTTACTAGGCACAACCAACCCTATGATCAGTTAGTGTAAACGGAGTAACTACAGTGAATGTACGTAAATTGAGGATCTTCAGAAAAAGCTGTTAGCAAACTCAGGGTTAGGTTGAATAGGGGAAGGTCTCAGAGGACTGAAGAAGGGTAAATGTAGTACCTAACTTTAATAAGGAGGACCTGAGGAATTATAAACCTGCAAATCTAACATCAATTCTGAGAAAGATACTAGAACAAATGGTTAAACAATTAATTTATAAGCACTTAGAGCCAGATTCTTTTCCATTTATTAGGCATGTAAGAGGACTCCAGCGAGTGATTTCTAGAGGGTATGCTGTGTTACACTAGTGTGCCATGAGAGGGATGGAAGTGCGCCATGAAAAATGGGCTGAATTGGGCACTGGATGGACCAGCCCTGTGCAGCAGAATGGGGTCTTAGCTCCACCAGCTCTGTGCAGTGGGATGGGCCTCCAGCTGCAGACTGGTGAGTGAAATGAGCTGCCAGTTTTAATCTGAGAAACAGGTGTGCCCCAGGCATCAGAAGTTGGGGAAAAACTAGCTTAAGTGCTTAAGTGTGACTATTCCCCTGTGTACAAGACCCAGAAAAACAGTTAATGCAAAAGGTGGGATCTCCTCCTTCTCCTAGTTGCTTTCTGTGACTCATTCTTAAAGATAAGATGATGTTTTGTTACAAAACTGGATGTTCATGGATTTTCAGGACTTGAGCAGGGTGGAATAGAGAGGTGCACATAGGGACATAAGTCCATTTGGATGCCCTGTAGATGGAATGAAATCTGGCCCTTACAGTATAAAAAAGGAAAGAAGACACAGTCAGTATAGATTTGTCAAGAGGAGCTAGTGTCAAAACAATTTAATGTTCCATTTTTGATGTGGTAACTGGCTTAGAGGATAACAGGGAAGCAAATGTGATATATCATGACTGAATAAGGGTTTTGACCCTGTCCCAGAGGACTTTCTCATATGCAAATGGGAAATATGTTCTACAGTGGTGCCCAAGCTTAGATTTCATAGATTTCATAGATTTCTAGGGTGGTAAGGGACCTATTAGATCATCTTGCCTGACCACCTGCTCTGGGCAGGAAAGAGCACTGGGGTCAAGTGACCCTAGCCAGATGCTTGTCTAATCTCCTCTTGAACACCTCCAAGGTAGGGGAAAGCACCACCTCCCTTGGAAATCCATTCCATATTTTGGGAACCCTCACCATAAAGAATTTCTTCCTAATGTCCTTCTGGTCTTACAGGCCAGATAAGCACTGTAGGGCTGGTCCAGGGGCTAGACTGAGCTCCATGCTGTGTCTGCCCAGCCCTGTGTGCCTAGATAGGGCCCCATGTGGCTTCAGATGACCCCTGTATGCTGGGATTGGGGACTGGTGCTGACCTCATATACTGGATTTGGCCCCTGGGGCCTCACGCGTGGATCAGGCCCCACATCAACCCCACCCACTGAGATTGGGCCCTGTGGCCCAGTGCCATCTCCTCCTGGCCCTTTGTGCCAGGATCGTGCTCCAGGGCCCAGTGCCATTCCTGTCTGCTGGGAGCAGGACCTGCAGACCTAATTAGTGCACATGGTCTAGGGTCTAGAAATTTGGCAGTTGGGGAGTGCTGCCACCACTCCACTGCCACTAAATTTTCGGATGTGGGGAATCCTGAAACTGTATGATGTGGAGCCAGGGCCTGGATCTGACCCACAGGCTGAGGGTTGAGCATCCCTATTCTATAAGATGTTACCATAAAATGAATGTCCAAACAGGTGAAAAATATTTTTTTCAGAGAGCAGTTATGAGTGGTTGCTTTTGAATTGGAGAGACATTTCAAGTGTGATCTGGAAGGGGTCAGTCCTTGATCTGGTTCTATCTGATATTTTCTTCACTAACGCAGATAATGGGATAGAAAATACACTGAATACACTTTAGATGATACCAAGCCAGGGGGGAGGGGAGTTGCAAGGATTTTGGAAGATCAGAATTAAAGTGAAAGTTAATGAAACAAAGTCTGACTCATTATGCAGTGAAAGCTGAATTAACCAACGAGATGAAACTCAAACTTGGCTGAATCACAGTCCGATGGCTGGGGAATTGGCTCCGAGGCTGGACTCAGAGAGTGGTGGTCAATGGAAGTGAATCATGATGGTGCTCCGTGATCAGTGGTGTCCCACAAGACTCCGTCCTTGGACCTGTTCTCTTTAACATCTTTATCAACAATGTGGATTCTGGTGTCAGAAGCAGACTGGCCAAGTTTGCCAATGACACCAAACTTTGGGGTACAGTGTCCACACCTGAGGATAGGAAGGTGATCCAGGCTGACTTGGATAGGCTGAAAAAGTAGGCAGATTTAAACCTGATGATATTCAATACCGACAAATTTAAGGTACTCCACCTTGGGAAACCTCCCCTGCCCCTGCAGCATGCTTGTAGGCTTGGCAGTGCTACGCTTGCTAGCACCAAGGCTGAAAGAGACTTGGGGGTCATGGTTGACCACAAGATGAACATGAGCCACCAATGCAATGTCGCAGCTGGTAAAGCAAATCAAACTCTGGCTTGCATCCATAGATGCTTCTCAAGTAAATCTCAGGATGTCATTCTCCTGCTGTACTCGGCCTGGGAGAGGCCACAACTGGAGTACTGCATCCAATTCTGGGCTCTGCAATTCAAGAAGGATGTGGAGAAGCTTGAGAGAGTCCAGAGGAGAGCCACGTGCATGAGCAGAGGGCAAGAGAATAGGCCTTATGAGAGGCTGAGAGCCATGGGACTCTTCAGTGTGGAAAAGTGCAGGCTTAGGTGGCTGGTGGCTGCCTATAAGTACATCAGGGGTGTGCATCAGGATCTGGGGGAACGTCTGTTCAGCAGAGTGCCCCAAGGGATGACAAGGACCAACAGTCACAAAGTCTTCTAAGACTGTTTTAAGGAAAAACTTCTTTACTGTCCGAACCCCCAAGGCCTGGAATAGGCTCCCTCCAGAGGTGGTGCAAGCACTTACTCTGGACTCCTTTAAGAAGTGTTTGGACACTTATCTTGCTGGGATCCTTTGACCCTAGCTGACTTCCTGCCCTTGGGGCAGCGAGCTGGACTCGATGATCTCCTGAGGTCCCTTCTAGCCTTAATGTCCATGAAATCTATGATATGTATGAAACCTTTTGCCAACTTTATGAAGGAAAAGCTAAATACATGGCTACAAAATGGAGAATAACTGAGTAGATTGCAACACTGCTGAAAAGGATGAGTCATCAATGTGATGCAAAACCTTGAGTGGAATGCTTCTGTGCTTTCTGCCTCTGCAAAGTGGAATCAACCCAGTATTGCCATGCACAGGCCCCCCTGTGCATTTTTCACTAGTGAACTGAGAGTCTGATCTAATTCCTCGTGAAGTGAATGGGCTCTTTCCATTGGCTAAAAATGGAAATTGGAACAGTTCCTCATACTTTTTTTTATTAGATGCATTATACCACGAAGACTGAAGTTCTCCTTACCAGCCTCTTTCAAAACCATTTACCTAGGTAATACATTTAATTATTTATTACTTATCTTTTATTAGCCCAACTGTATAGTTGGGAGAGCTGTTGGACAAACTTTTGGGCATCAAGTGCTCTTTCTCAAGTCTGAGAAACTTGTCAGTTCCTCACACATCCAGGTGGAATTAATAGCATTGCAAAGGGCATACAGTAGACCTTAGACATCAAGAGTGGCCGACTGGTGTCCTAAAATAAAGGCCCAAAGTGGAGTTTTAATGGGTCAGACAGTTTGTTCAGGCCTTTAGCATTGTGGTTATTTCCAGGCATCAGAAGCCATTACGTCATGATGATCACAGGGCAGCAAAGGATGGTTACATGCTAAATACTGTCCATCTGATCCTGCACACTGAGCACAGACAAAATTCCCACTAAGGAATAAGGAGCAAACTTCTATTCAGAATAAACAATAAGCATTACAGGACTGGACCTTAGATAGGCTTAAAAACATTATGTTATGTTATGTTATGTGCATAAAACATGTTTGTGCTGAGAAACAGGAACCCTGGAAAGAGCTCTGGATTTTACTCTCCAATGAAAAAAATATGGGGCAGGAGCTTCACTTTCAGGAGACAATGTGAATCCTCTGATAAAGACAAGCCAAGACGAGACTCCAGCAGCTATTGGAGCAGCACTATAAGTTCCTGAGAGCTTCCGCACTCGAGAATGACTATTGTAAACTTCTTGTGTCTCCAGACAGAAAAGGAAGGATTGTCAAGGGGATTATCAATGTGCCTAGCATATGGTGAAGAGAGGCTGGAGGATACCCTGGTGAGGTTAGAGTCATTACAAGTGAAATTTGGAAGCAGAATCTAGTCAATTTAGCTATGACAAAAAGAAGTAATATTAGGTGAAAAGCAATGGGTAGAAAAGAAAGGACTAAGGACAAAGACTTAGTAATAAAGGTACAGAATTGTTGTGGAAGTGCCACACAATTTCATAGCTAAGGCTGAAATCATTTAAGAACTTTAGCACTCTGTGATGATTTTTGGTTCAGAACTACCTTAATAAAGGAAGTAAAACTCTTTGGACTTTCTACATGGTTAAATTCCACTGGCATCGTGTGTATTGGCAACACTGAAGAAATTTGATTTAGGCAGCAGGACCGGGGACAGCTTTTCCTGTCTAAGGATTGTTGAAGACCATCATTAGCTATTGTCTAAAAACCTCTCTGCAAGTCCTGGAGGGAGCATTTCTGAGGTAAGAGTATGTGAGAGTTGGGTAGTAGCTTACAACACTGTAAAGATTGCAGTCAATGCTATGGCTAGCAGAGCAGCCAGGTGAGGCTCTCTGAATTATGGTAGAGGTTTCTCCAGCTCTAAGATCATCTGAGGACTGAGAGTCTGAAAAGATGGTTGTAGCTACTGGAGTGCTTTGCTTTGAAGTTACTGCTTCAGAGCTATTTATAATTTTTTTTCTAAAAAGTATTTTAAAGTTCTTTTAAAGTTAATGCTGCTTCTTCCTTTTTGGCTTCCTGTTCTTTTTTCTGAGTGTTTCTACTTTCTATTTAATTCATGCCCGTTTCAGTTCTCTTTCTAATTCATTAGGTTTATTTTATACTTATTTGGTCATATATGTCAAAAACCCATCTGGACACCAGGAGGGTGCCCCAGAACCCTGAGTTTTTCCTTGCTGGTCCTTGCTTGTCCCAAGGAACAGACCAAAGTTTCCCTGAGATAACTCCTTCTCCCTGCAAACCTCAGTTTCACTGCTCTTATATTAGACCCCATAGCTGTGAAAAGGGAAATTCTGCCAGTTTTACGTGGCCTCCTCTTTGGGTTATGAAATATATTTTTGGTCCCCCTTTCTGTACAAAAGGCTAGCCTGGAATATCACCCATTAAGAAATTACTCTTTCCATAGGCAATCAGTAAAGAAACAAAATAACAGCTATAGCATGTAGGATAAGGGAATTACACAAGAAAAACTGGCCATAAGTTTGAAGACAGAAAAACAAGACAAGCACTCTCTTATCTGGCTACACCCTAGCTCTCCCAAAAGTTCTGCCAGTCTTTTTCGAGATCAGCATTCCTTCTGATTCTACCAGCTCTGACTGCTGAGGCCTTGGACCCTTCCTCAGCCTGAGAAAATCCAAAAGACCTGATCCTATTATACATAGACTTTAAGGAACCTCCAAAACCAGTTCCCTTGTCCCCCATCAGCATTATTCAATTATTCTAATTGCTCATGAATCATAGAGACCTTCAGAAGTTTCTGGTCTCCCTGGGTGTTTATACACTTGCTCTAGGAATGGGACAGAGGGGCACTTTAATTAGAGCAGATCCAGGAGCTGCTCTAATTAAAGTGCTTGGAGCGTCACGTATATCAGCATCCCTGCACTGAAAAATGGCGGTGGGGGCGCTTTAACTTAAGCTTGTTGAATGAGCTTTAGTTAAAGCACCCCCACTGCCATTTTTCAGTGTGGGGATACTGATATACCTGACGCTGCAGTCTACTGAAGTGTGGTAATTACCACATTCCAGCAGACTCATGCTGTAATTACAGAGAATTGGAACAGCCTTGCTGCATGTGTATAGGTGCCCCCTGAGGCACCTGGATATCCCCTGGCTAAAGAGCCATTTCTCTCAGATGCCTTTATTATTGAGCAGTTGATGTCCCCATTATAGGCAGACAATGCCTTGGGTGCCCAGCCTGATTATATCTTCTTCTGCCTGTGTCTGGAAGTGGCAGTTGTTTTTAAAGGACACAGACAGAAGGGACTATTTTCATCTGATCTGGTCACAGAGAGCGGTATACAGCCATGACCAAACAGAAATGCACACCTGCAGACCGCATTCAAAAGGCCCCATCCCACAAAATTCTTAATCCTCATTGCATGTGGGTTCAGATGAACATGCTCCCAGCGCATTCTGTAACTTGTGTCTGTGGAGCTCCCTGCCTGTTGCTCTTTTCAGAATGGGAAGGTGGAAAGGGAGTGGAGGCAGTTTGATTTGGTGTTTTTTCAAACAGCACAGGAGGGTGGGTGGGTGGACTGAAGTCCCCCAAGGTAAGGAGGCTTCAGTCCACCAACCCCTCCCTCCACTTGCCCCTGCTGGCTGGGGAACCCCAAGAACAAGCTCCCTCTGCTCTCTTCCCTCTCCCATTCTAAAAAAAAAATCTGGGCGCGGAGTGGGAGTGGTGTTGCTACAGACACCAGACTATAGGCTTCCAGCAAGCAGCTGGAACCCCCAACTCCCCAACCCAACAGCAAACTTCTGTTGGGTCCGGGGGATCATTGCAACTCATAGCACTTCCTGCAAAGCGCCGCGAGTTGCAACGGGGAGCTGCTCTTGTGTCTGGTCTCAAATATGGATCCCTAAGCTCCTTGGTTAAACTGCATCCAAAATCAGTGACACTTCATACAGGTTTCACAGTCTTTTGGCTCAGATCAAGGGAGACAGGGGGCATCTGAACCCCAAAGCCTCTGAGCCTGGGGGTTGCATGTAGGATTCCTGCCTGGATTTGGGAAGTATCCAAAGCCCCAGACCAGCTGATCTGTGGGGGAGTATATTTGCCCAGTGGTAGGACCTCACAGACTTGACGATTGAGCTCTGCTCAATTGAATTTTGGAACTGATTTCACCTTACATATATATATGTGTGTGTGTGTGTGTGTGTGTGTGTGTGCGCGCGCGCACGCACGTACATATATGTAGATATATATGTGTATATATACATATATACAGCAAAAGCTGTGTTAACCAGCACCTTACAAGCTGACATGCTCTGTTAACCAGCATGCTGGCTTGTAAGGGCTTGTAAGGGAAAAGTGAAACTGGAAGTGTCCACTGTGGCACTTCCGGTTTCACGGAGCCCCCATAGCCCAGAAAAAGCAGCCTGCGCTGCCAAGCCCCATGGCCCGGGGGCAAAGCAGGCTGCGTGGATCCCCCCTCCCTGTCCCTTGGGTCCTATGGGGCCCGTGGGAGGGGCAATGATGCAGCAGGAGGGGCAGCAATGTGGCAGGAGGGGCAGCAACACCCCAGACGCAGAGAGACAGGCGGCGGCCCGAACAGGCAAAGACGCCTGTTTGGGCTGCTCAGTTATCCGGCATATTTTGTTATCTGGCACCCTCCATTCCCTGTGGGTAATGGATAACAAAGCTTTTACTGTATATCTATATATATAGATCTAGATCGGGGTGGGCAATTATTTCGGGCAGAGAGCCGCTTACCCAGTTTTGGCAAACTGTTGAGGGCCACATGGGTAGCCCTGCCCCTTGACAGGTGCCCTGCCCTCTGGTCACCATCTTGGGACCAATGTCTCAGGGCCAGTGCCAGTGGGGGCCAGAGTGGGGCACAGGCCGGCAGGGGTCTGTGGAGTCAGGTTGGGCTGCACCAGCAGGGAGAGGGGGGAGCTGGCCTGGCTCCATAGAGCCCCTGCTGGCTGGGACCCTGTACTCCTGCCGCCCTGCTCTGGGCCCCACTGGCACTAGCCCTCGGACACCAGTGTGGGACCCATGCACCTGCTCATTCACAGTGCCCCCCCAGCCCCGTGGTACACGAGCATGCAGTCCCGACACCCTGCTCCATGGCAGGGAATGAACTGGTGCTGAGCGAGGGGAAAAGCAGCCCCT
>NW_005841985.1:435688-456946 GCF_000455745.1 Alligator sinensis
ACACAGGGCAGCAGGGCTGGGGGGCAGGGGCAGCAAGGCTGGGGGGCAAGGGGCACAAGCAGGGCATCCTGCCATGTACCCCCTACTCAAACACTGCCCGGTGCAGCAAGTGGGGGGGCCACAGGTGCTGCCACCGTGCACAGCCCCGATGGGCAAGCCCGGAGCTGCCGTGGGGCCCAGGCTGGCAGCGGAGCCGGGTTACAAACTGGTGCTGAGTGTGGGAAAAGCAGCCCCTTGCCTGCCCTGTGGCTGGCGCCCCGCGCTACAGATGCTTGCAGCCCGCATGGGGCTGCCTGTGCCTGTTCAGGACAGCCCTACACGGGCTGCGAGCCGGTGTAGCAGGGACGGCCCTAGCGCCAGCCATGGGGTGGGGGAAGGGCCACTTTTCCCTGGGCCACTTTTGCCTGGGCTCCTTCCCTGCCTTCCCCCCCTGTCTTCCCTTACCTGAGGTTCCAGCGTGGGGCAGCCATGTGGTCCCAGGCCAGAAGCCCCTGCTGGGGCTTCCAGCTGGGGGGGGCGGGGCTGGGGGGGCCCTGCAGTTGCAGAAGCCTGCCGGGCTTCCCTTGGGTCCTACTGCCCCTGGGTCCTGTCATTTTTTACAAGAACCAAAGACAGAGAAATATTAATTTTCTAAATTTTTAGGGGCCCTGCGAGCCAGATAGAATGGCCTTGTGGGCCAGATCTGGCCAATGGGCCGTATTTTGCCCGTCCCTGATTTAGATAGATAGATAGATAGATAGATAGATAGATAGATGGACACGCTCATACAGTACAATGAGACAACACATGCCATATCAGTGGAATAAACATTAGAAAATCTACATGATGCCACACAAACCGTCCTCCCCCCGCAGCCAATGGTGGGGTTCATGACACTGTTTTTTATTGTTTTCTTTCATTCTTTGAACTCTGTGTCTAATGCTCAATTTCGAATAATTTCTCAAAAAGTGCCTCTAATATCAGCTTTTCTATTCAAATACAAATGTTATTACTCTGTCACTTATTTGGGTTAACAACAGTGAGAATTTACATGGGTACAATCTGAGTCTAGTCGTACCATTTTAAAGAGTTTGGTTGCAAATGAACAATGTAAATGGTTTTGCAACCCCTGTTATTTTTTTTTTTTGCAGAGGAAGGTGCCCAAGCAATGATGGGGAGAATATTGCATTAATCTCTTAGGCTGCTATTTCTAAAGGCCAATTGAGTTAATATTTTGCTGCTTGAAGGAGAAAAGGCCTTTGTGAATTGCAGGCAGTGGCTAGAATTAAAACCCTGAGTGATTGTATGAATTATTAAGTCTACACAAAAATATCAGTGATTATGAAATCCTGCTCTGACAGCTGCCCCTACAATAGGACTTTAACTGGGAATAGCAAACATTTAGCAGCACGGTTTAATTTAAAGGGAAAACTTAGAGCTCAGATTTTGAAAACAGAGATCTTTCTGGAGAATGCAGCCTTTAGCACTTCAGCATTCCTCAAGTCTTTACTTTGCAATAAAAGAGGTCAATATTAGTTCCTCTTTTAAGATAACAGCAACATTCAGGGTTCTGTGTTTCCCTTACACATGCTAGTAAGACCATTAATGTCTGAAACTGACTGTTCAGTTTTTAGCAATGTCATCAACTTCATCTTCAGAAATGCAGACCACCAAAGGCAAGAAACCTTCTGTTTAACTCCAATGTGTGAATGCTATAGGACCTCACTAAACTGTGCCTTAGTAGGTGGCAAAACCACAGAATATATTTAGTGGTTCACAGTTTATAATTATATGAGCACAGAAATGTGAGCACAGGAAATTGCTCAGAGTGAAAACTGTTAGTAAAATCACACATCTCATCCTTCAGCATGAGAGCACCACATAGCATCTGGCCGTGTCCTTGTCACTAGTTAACACTGAGACTTCTTGATGAAGCTCACTTCTCACTGGGACACTTCTTCCTCTTGACAGCTTCCAGATGCTTTTTTGCTAGTGCTGATGAATAGGGCAGGGACAGGCTCTTGGTGTTCTTGCAACAGCTCTTTTAGGAAGGAAGAGGAGCTGGCTGGCAGTCTATAGTGAGAAAAACTACCACTGTCTTCCTGCTTCCCTTTACTTGAGCAGAAGACACTAATACACATCACCACTGTAAGAATGGAGTGCAGTCACAGCAAGAGAGCAAAGATAACTTCCCTTTCTTAGCTCCTACCCTTTCAACTCCAAATAGGTTGTTGAAGTTTTATAGCTTTTGGTGGGTACTTAAGGTTCCAGATCAAATTTTTGTACCTTCTATGACCAAAGACAATGACATACAAATATAATCTTTACTGCATATAGACTATAATGCATATAGTCTTTATTGTCTTTAGTAGGACCTTAATTTTATCTTGTACCTCATATATTGATTCCTCAGTGCTCTGGGCAAGTGTGTCACCAGTCTCCAGTGACAACATTCTTATCTTAGGATCTTGTTACACATTAATTTTAGGCAGCTCCTGGAGCTCTTAACCCCTGGATTGTCCACACATTAACACATGACAAATAGTTTTAAGCACACTTTAGGCAACTTAAAAGTTATGCAACTCTAGGGCAAGTTTATCTCTGACCCGCGTTACCCAGTTCTTGTTTCATTAATGTGTGGCCACTACCCACAGATGAACTGCACAAGTGGCAGTCCTTCAGCATCCCAGGATTTACTGTTCCCTCCCCCACCCTCCTGTTCTGTGTGAACTAACTTTCCACCACCTGAACTTTACTGCCCAGGAGGCAGTTCTGGCACCAAGGCAATTTCCCTTCCCACCCCCAGAAGTGGGACCTTCCCCCACAGGGGTGCAACCCAAACAGCCTTCAGAGCACATGCCAGCTAGCCAGGTCACAGGGTATGGATGGGTCCAGGAGTGGGGTGTAAGGGGCTAAGGAGGAACAAGTTAGGGGGCTGGATCAGTTCCCCATGAACTGGGGCTTTCTTCCAAGGGCATGGGCAGTAGCTCCCCAAAAGTGCCTTCCCTCACTGCTCCCACCTCCCAGCCGCCCCAGGAAGCATGACTAGTACTCCACACATCCCAATCTCAAATCCCAATTTATTAAAACATGAGACCTTCCTTAATTTACCTCCTCTTTATTTATTTTTGAGTTCTGATTTTTTAACTTATTTTTATTTTATCTTTCAGTGGTTGACTCTCTTCATTTCACCACTCTTCCCCCACCCCCATTTCCTTTCTACCTCCCATTTCATTATCCACCCCATTCCATTAACTCTCTGTCTCTCAGCTTCATGCCCCCCAAAACCCAGCTGTTACCCCTCCCCACCCAAAAAGGAGGGATAGAAGCCTGTCCTGGCTCACCAGCCATGTAGGTGAGCAACTCACAGCTGTCAGGACCCTGCTTGCCAGCCCTCTAGTGGCAAGTGATAGCTGTGCAGGTGGGGACAGTCAGAGAAGGTTTTTAGCCTTAAGGTGTGACTGCTTCAAACTTCAAGGCACTACAGGCTCTAACTACAGCATAGCTGCCACCTTTAGAATATCTAGGAATAGCTACTTCAAGTCATAAAATGCACATGCTCTCCTGATGGAGGCTGGACACGTCCAGATCCTTTTAATCTAGCAAGTAAACTCTCCTGTTTGCTTCAGTGAATGACTGTGGGTAGGCCACATATAAGAAATACACATATGAAAGTGAAATGAGAAAAGAACCCTGATGCCAGTGTTCTATAGATTCAGCAGGTGCAGTAGAGTATTTTATATGACTGTACTTACTTTTCCAAACACAGTGGTCAGGTATGGGAGCTAGATTGTTCCGTACAGGAGTAAGGTCTTTTACTTTGGGTAGTTCTAGGGACATCTGTTGAAAACTTTTCCCTGTAAAAAGAAATGTACTTATATATATCAGCAAACACACACTTAGAAATAATACTGCATACAACAACATTCTGCTGGCTAGTAGAATGAAAATTCTTTTGTTAATATTAAGAAAGTATGTGTCCTGGTACCTCAGCCTCATAAATCACTAGTTAAAAATGGCTAGACAGATGGTAGTAGAGAATGGCTGATTTAGTTACTGTCATTTGTTAAAATGACTTAGGGTCATTAAGTAGTGCACACAACAACCTTATGAGCTTGTGACTATCGTTTATCCATGTAGATCGGACTGCAAAATCTGGGCCTTAGCTGGTAAACTCTTTTGGCCAGGGACTATGGCTTCTTTAGTGCTGGAATAATACCTAACATGATAGGACTTGGGCCTGGCTGGAGCTTTTGGCTGACACTTGTTCAAATAATAAACATGGGCACTGGAAGGACAAAACAAGCCAAGTATGATATGTGTCCTTAAAATCTGCTAATCAAAGTAAAATTCCCTTCTGACCAACAAGAATATATGCTGGGAAATGAAAGGTATATAATGAATATAATGAAAGGTCAAATTTTTGGCATTGCCCTGGTATGTATTAGAGCAAAATTTAGTCCTGAAATGCTAACTGTATTCTACACTAGATGAACAATATAGAATAGTAGAGTTACAAAAGAATATCTAACCATCTTAAAGATGTTGAAAATGAATAGCATTCCTAATCTGGGAACACTGAAAATTCTGGTAATTTGCTTGTAGCTATTTCACTATACAAACCTCTGGATAGAAGAAAATACAACCCACATATCCCAAACATTAATCCCTCTCTAAAACCTCTCTGGATTCTCCTGAAGTTCTTCTGCTTCAGTCTCCTGAGGTCCCCAGGCCACTAGTAGACTTTATTACGTGTCTCTAGCTGTCCTGCAGGACTGTAGTCTGCCTAGCCAATATCCACCCCAAGCTAACATCATATTTTCAGTTGACATGCAGGAAAGAGGGAAGGTTTCTGTAGAATTTGATGAAACACCATCTTGGGAAGTAGAGAACACAGTGCTAATGTGAACTGCCTTGGGAATAAGCTGGGTGGTCCTCAAATACACCTATGTGTTGCTATACTGTGCAAGATCAACCTGTGGAGAAAAAGCTATAGGTAAGTGAGAAATGATAGACAGAAAAAGTAGCAACTGTGCAGAAAGCACAAGGATTTTAAATTAAAGATGCTAAACTAGTTGCTAACTAGGGCAACTTTCTATGTAGCTTACTGTGCAATCTTCAAATAAGCATAGAAATAGATAAGGTGCTGTCAAATACCCATGTAAGGAAGTGCAAGAAGCAAGGATTTCTTAGGGCGATATTTTTATTGGATCAACTGCATAGTTGGGATAGAGTTAGACAAACTTTTGAATGGAAGACATTCTTCCTCAGGTCTGATCAGAACAAGTCAGATACTAAGAGATATCACCCTAAGAAATCCTTGCCTCGCATAATGCCTGGATGACCATGGTCAGAACATCACTCTTATTTTACCATGTAAGGAAGCAAAGATTGCACTCTTGCACTGACCTCCATTAACTTGAACTCTGAAGATACCTCTGGGGAAAAAATCTCTGAATTACTGTCCCTTATGTAGATAACCACAATTCACTTCACTTGGCTTGATCTTAAAAGGGTTTGATCCAAAGCCCAGTGATGGCAAAGACAATCTATCTACTGATTTCTCAAAGACCAAAGCTGCTTTGTTTTGCTAAAACTTGAAAAACACTCATACAGATTAGAGAATTTACACTCTGTTGGGAGAGTGAATGCAACGAGCTCTGCAAGGGTTTTATTTTGCACTCTATTTAGTCCTTAACCTTCTAGAAAGTGAATGCAATTTGAGTAAATACGCTGTCCCTATTTTACTCCCAATTTGCAATCATTCTGCACCAAGAAAAATGAATAGAGGAAGCTTCAAGATAGCAGAGAATCAGGTCCTCTGCTTTCATTATGGTATTCCAGCACTACCTGTTGTACTGTGATGCTTTATACTGGAAACTGTTGGTTATACTTGGTTTAACATACACATATGACTTAGATTAGGGCTGCTCAACCCTCAACCTGCAGGCAAGATCTGACCTATGGAGCCAGGTGATCTGGCCCATAGGGCTCTTCAAGGATCTGGAAATTTGGTTAGGGAAGGGAGCAGCGGCAATTTATGCTGCCACTGCTCCTGCACCACCAAATTTTCAAGCCCTGTGGGCCAGATGACATGACCCTGCACATAGGATCCTGGCAATGTGCAGGGACCCAGGGCCCAGGCAGTGGGCCTGGTCTGGCATCCACAAGGTTGAACCTAGGGTGGTGGGGCCTGATCTGGGGAATGTGTTGCTGGGGTTGAGGCAGTGGTGTTCAATTTAGCATATGCAGACAGAGCTGGGGCAAGGGCTGGAGCAGAGAGCCCAATCCAATATGCATGGGGCTGGGACTGGGGCTGAGGCAGTGGGACCCAATCCAGTGTATGCAGGACTGGGGTTGGGATGGCAGGCCAAGGCTGTAGCTGCAATATAATGTATGGGACTGGAGCCCAATCCAACTCCCACTGGATTGGGCTCCAGCCCAGTTTGCACTGGTTTGGGCCAACAGACTGGATTCAGCTCACAGACCCACCCAGCACCACTAATTCGACCTGCATGGCCAAATGGTTGGGCACCACTGGCATAAATGATGGAATTTTAGTATCTCAGAAGAGAGGGAAAAGTTGAGACATAATGGCTTCCAAATGAAATGATGGGTTCTAATGTGAATGCCTTCTTGTGGGTCAGAAGTTCTGAAATGAAGTAGAAATAAATGATTCTCTTTCCCAGATATTTCCTTTGGGCCCAAGGTGCATTTTCAAGTGCCATTTGTTTTCTGTATAGGCTGGCAAGGAAGTACAGTCTTGATTACAACATGTCAGCTTTGCTTGCATTTTATTTATTGATATTCATATTATAGCTGGCTCTGTAGCTAGTTCTTAGCTTTCTTTTAGCAGCTGGATATGTGATGCCTCCCATGGGCTTTCATGTGGAACAGAAGTAACTTATGATGAATATGGCACTCTAAATTCCCCCTTCACTTTCAAAGCAGGATCTGCCACATAAATCAGCTCTTGCCCAGCATCCCTCTCTGCCAAGATGCATTCTCTATTTGATTATAAAGCACTGTGTGTACCAAGATAAAAAAAAAATAGTCCATTGTTTTATGTTACCTACTACAGCACCTAAAAAGTCCTGGGTACTGTACAAACATAATAAGGCAGAACACTGGGCCTGAGAGATTAGCAATCTAAAAATAAAAATGTTTGAATAGGAACGCAGGGCTGCAGGTGGTTACACAGTGTTGAGAAACATGTGCAGCTGCTTCTCCACTTCAAACAGGGCCATTACCCATATTGCTTGGAGTTTCTATACTTTTCCCCCTTTCCACGTCACAAAGTGGATTAGGGTGTATGCTTTGCTAAGGGTATGGATGGCTGTTTTAAAAGGGGAAGGGAAGCTGCTCCTCTGGAACACATAAAATCTATAACACTCTTTTACATGTGCATGATCCTGCAGCAGTACAAGGGAATGAAATTGCCCTTTGACTCTAAATGAAACAGGGTTAAAATTGTAGTGGTTTTAGCACACATGTATTCTTACAGAATCAGGCAGATGTAACAGTTGCATTATAATTATGTATCTTTGTATTCTTTGATAGCAGTACAATTTTTACATCTGTCTATGCCTTAGGCACATGACAGCAAGGGCAATTAAAGAAAACTGCTCAGTATTTCAGCTGGCAAGAATTTCTTCTGCAATATTGCCAAAGCTCTTTGGTATCGTTAAATCATTCTGGTTCCACTCAGGACATACATTGAGACAATGCCAGCATTATGATGTATGGTAAACCTGATGGCCACCCACACCAGATTCTGCTCCTTGAATGTGTGTCAGGTTTCAGTTGACAAATTGACTGAGCTTTCATTTCCAAGAGCACACAAAAATATACCGAAAAATCCCCACTTTGATGCTACAAGTCTCAATAGCATTAGCACAAAAATATAGCTGTGGGTTTTAGAAAAGACAGATCCATATAAGGCATTACATGTCGAATTTCAGATGAGAAAATGATTTCACTGAAAAGCCTCAACATTACTTATAGCCAGAATTCAGTCCTATATTTCCAGCGGTTAGGAAATTACATGTAGCCTGTAGTCATGACTAAAAACAGGAAAAAACAAGAAAAGAATATTAACATGTAATCATATCTAAAAGACCAGATATCACTTTCTCATTGGCAGCTCAAAGACCAAGTAAGGCTTTCTGAAAGGGATCTTCCTATCCAACCTGGCTCTCCAATGCAGAGTCTTATTTCACTTCTGAACTCTTAAAAACCCGCTGGCAGGGCAATGCCATGAAAACTTCTGAGGGTAAAAATCCTGCAGCTAAGTCAACGGCTCTGAAGTTCATGAAGTGAATTCAGTGCTACTTCACAGGTGGCTTTAATTACAGCAGCAGACATATTTAATTAGGGCAAACAACTAAGCCTGGAAATCAGCAGCTCTTTTATTAGAAAAATGTAAGATAATCTCTGGGTGACACATTCCCATCAAACTGTTTGCTCTCTGCTTACATAGTGTTATCTGAATCATTTCCATGCAGGCCCTTTATGCCAGCTGGGATAATCTGGTAATTTTTGGAAAGTTTTCTTTGTTCAAGGTCAACTCAGCTTGTATACTGTTTTCTGAATCATCATGGTGCTCACACATTTTTTATTTAATAAGTTTATTTTGTAATTGCAATTAAAAATACTCTGGATGGTAAGTTATAAACCATTTGTGGTAGATGGACGAATTTTTCTCTACGTCACACGAAGGAAGCTCCCCCTACAGTGGACAAACTATCTCCTATAGATTACACAAGTTGTATAATGACCCTGCAAAATAGATCTTTGTGCTGATACTAAGTCCCATTGAAGTCGGTGGACCTTCAAGTCAGTTCAGGAGTCCATCTAAGTGGACTCATTTAGAAGACTGAGCCTTAATTCATAGAAGATTCATGGAAAGAAAGCAACTAGGTGATGCTGTCCATCACCCAGTGTAAACTAGGAATTAGGTCTCCAATACTCTATAGCAGTGGTACCTGACCTTTTTGCCCACAGGCCAGAGGGGTGGTGCCAGGTCCCTTCCAGGACTGGATCTGGCCGGTTGGCCTGATCCAACCCTGAGGGTGGGTACACTTGGGGGCAAATCTGGTGCATGGGGTGGGCCCAGAGGGGAGCCAATCTGGTGTGAGGGACAGGTGCAGCCACAGCCAGATTCAGCGAGGTGGCAATGGCTTAGGCCTGGGCTGGGCTGATATGGCCATGCAGCAATGGCCCAGCCCCAATCCAAGGGCGTGGAAATTTGGCAGCAGGAGAACAGTGTCAGTGTTAATTGCCTAATTACTACCACTCTCCTGCTGCCAAATTTCTCTACCTATGAGGAGCCCTGTAGGCAGTTTGGCCTGTTGGCTTGGGGTTGAGCTCCCTGGCTCTACAGTCTTCAGAAAAGACACAATCTAGTTTTAAGTGATGGAACGCAGAAAATGTATTCTACGGTCTAAATGAGAATTCCACTGAGAAATATTTCCAGTATTTCAACTCAGTTTTCCTGTGCTCAATTTTAGCTCATTCATGTCAGAAATAACCACTTGAATACCCCTAAATCATTTCTCAGTTTCCTTTGTAGTTATTTACATATGGGCTGCAGAAAACCTGCAAGATTTGTTTCACATGGGTTATGTGAACTGGACCCAGCAGGATTTAGTCTGGAAGCAATGACAAGAGAACACTCCTTGCTAATTTACCTGAAATTTGGAGTTCATGTAGTGGGAGAAATCACTGAGAGCTATGTGGGGAAAAACCATCTAAGCAGAGACATCTTGATGTAAGGGTGGTCAAGCCTTGCCACTCAGGAAATAAGCCCCACTGAACTGACTCTTTTGTGTGTGTGACAATCTCCTGAGCAACTATATTTCTGCTGCTGGGTCTGCAGATAACTGCTTAATGGCATCTGACACACACATGCAGGTCTAAGGGAATTTGTCTTCTGCCTGACTTCAGACTAACAAGGCTACCTCTTTCTCCTGAAGGTATGAGTCTCATCTTATACACAAGTCCCTTTGATTCATTAGCCATCTGGTGTCCTGCACACACATGAGATGAGTCCTATTACATAGAGGAAGAGTAAACAAAAATTAAAAAATAGTAAATATCAGAACTCAATCTTACCTGTTTCTCCAATGTGGCCCTTTTCAACCTGTCAAGTTTGTAGAGATTAGAGAATATATGGGAGATATAGAACAAAGAAATTACCTGATGGAGAACTAGGCAGGGAGGGTAAGTGAGGAGGACACAAAAGCATATGGTTGGATCTTTCAGAGTTCAAAGCATTTATCATCTTATCTGAAGGAGTTGTAGTACAGACTTTATATGAGAGTATTTGGTTAGAATCTGTGCTCCAAGGGTTGTCTAATAGAGTCTGGCAGCCAGTTCTGTGATCTAACAGGTCATGTTCACTTCTACTTTTCTGAGACCTATGTGAAAAATGGTAGGTATTAGTGCTCAAGGAGACACTTGAAGTTGTACTCTGAGAAGTTGTTAAAAAAGAGCTGCTGGTTGTAATGGGGGGGAGACTTTGTGTTCTGATTGG
Organism: Alligator sinensis; assembly: GCF_000455745.1. Classification (NCBI taxonomy): domain Eukaryota; kingdom Metazoa; phylum Chordata; order Crocodylia; family Alligatoridae; genus Alligator; species Alligator sinensis. The sequence goes on from NW_005841985.1 coordinate 446,202, forward strand.
TGGTAGTGCACTACACTCCAGCTGCTTCTTCTCTGACATGAGGTACTTTTGGGTGTCTGTGCTTCTCCTTTTGAAGTCAGCAGTGGCCACACATTCCTCAGAGAAATCTTTGCAGTTTGTTTCCATAATGCAATCAAATGTGGTGATGATATCATCAACTTCTGATGTTTCTTCTCTTTGATATCGGTCTCTATTTCTGTCTTTCTGGTTTGTTTTCTGATCATCTTTCTTTTTTTTGCAGGAGAAAACTTGGTTAAACATACTGAATTTTCCTTCCTTTTTCAGGTTTTTATTCTTCTGTGAGGGAATTTGATGAATTGTTTCAAATCTATTAGGAATTATACAAACAAACAAACAAACAAACAAACAGCCAAGTAAAAAAATAAGGAGAGCAGAAAGTAGAAAGCCTTTAGCATTGTTATTTAAACATAAGATTTTAAAGAAAATCTATCCCTTTTTAACACACAAAATGAAAAAGAATTATATTCAGATGAAAGTGCAGGTGTAAATTATATAGGCTGAATATAATTGTCCACATTTTATGAACAAAAATAAGCTGTATAAGTAGTATCTTCTTGTCCTACTACTGTGCTTTTTATTTGTATTAGGATGAACATATGCATTTGTTATTACTGTGTTTAATTTCTGGTACCAGTCTACGGTCAATCTGCTATTAGAAATCTGTTTGATCTATTCGGTTTATGCATCTATAGAACAGCTAGCAGTATATTCCAGCTGCAGAACCATTGGTAGTGATGACAATACATGAACCAAGAATAGTATGAAAAGCATTCAGGGATTTTTAAAGACTAAGGGGCCTTGGTTCAATGCCATATTTGGAAAGTGTTGTTTTCCAACAGAACAGTAATTACTAACTCCAGGTCAGGGACACTGATTCAGTATAGCAAAGGGGGAAAATCACTTAATTTCATTTCTCACAATATCCTTCCCTTAGACATTGCAAATCCAATGTCTGTGAGGCCTTGAACAGCTTTCAGGAGACCTAATCACAATCACAGCCAGCTCATAGACTCTGGCAGATTTAAAGGAGGCTGTTGAATAACTATAAATGAATAACTGTATAAGGAAGGAGACCATTGCTTGGCTTTGCAGATTTGCATTCATGAAATAAATAAATATATAAATAACTGTTCAACATCTATGAGCAAGCCAGGATGTGGAGGTTTCAATGGCAGCAAACATAGCTTTAAGTATGTTTTGCCTTTTGTAACAGGAAATAATACTATTAACTGGAAAGAATGGGGGAAAACAAAGAAATGTGGCAATTCATATATGCCTAATACTGATATGGCAAAACCTAGATAAATTAAGTTGGAGAAACTGAAATTTTTTACAGAGATAAATAATGGATGGTGAGCAAAGAATATAATAGAGGAGTTTTAAAAAAGAGAAAGCATGTATACAGCAAGGCCTGGAATTTTAAGAGTGAAAATATCTTTTAAGCTATGGGTATGATAGCTTATTTTATCAGATGTTAAGTGACTTTAATAGAAATACAAGGCATATATTTGAGGGAAAAATTTCCCCTGAAAGTAAATTTTGTCCATAAATGTGACAGTGCTCTATTGTTTTACAACTATGTGTTATTTGTTAGAAAGACTGATTGGACAGATGCTATCTAACTGCAGCAATGAACCATTCAATAAATGGATACTTTTAGCATTGGTGTTTTAGAGAAGAATTTGAACCAAGCATTGTATAGGAACTGCAGATTAATTCCTGCAGTCAGGAAGCTTTTGTACCCTCCAGAACATGCAGAGTAAGAAATGTCACTATGTCTTTCTAGTGATGTTCAGTTCTAGCATGTGACCTGTAGGCAAAAGCAAGAGGTGCATTATGATTGTTCCTTTACCTGTACTCCTGAGAGAGCAGCTTGATGCACGATGTGTGCCCGCAGTACATTGCGTATGTCAGAGGAGTGTTTTCATTGATGTCCCGGGGGTTGCTATCTATCCCCAACTGTAGCAGTGTCTTTACGCAGTCTGCTTTCCCTGCTGCTGCAGCCCAATGCAGAGGTGTCCTAAGGAAAAGAAAGTGGAATACATTAATGATCACCTGAGGTGTGCTCCAGCATTGCTTACTCAGCATCTGCACTGACCATCTTAATCAATTGCTAGCACTGGTGGAAGAAGTGCCTAAAATTTCCAGTGAGGAATCTGAAAAAAATCTTTCTAGCCCCCCCACCCCCAGTCTAGGGCAGTAGTTTGCAACCTACTTGCCATAGTGGGCCACACTTGGAGCTCTCAATGCGTGATGTGGGCTGCACCCACACAACTTACTTCCTGTGTATCCTTTAAAAAATGTTTTAACAGGATGTCACATGGGCCACAGCAGTATGCTGACTGGGCCAAATGCAGCCCCGTGGGCTGAGAACCACTGGTCTGGGGGCAAGGGGCAATGCTTTTTATCCTGACACCACGTCCTGATAGCCAGGATCAGTTCAGGATTTTACATCAATATGAGGGGGAAAGAATCCTCCCTTAGGCCACAGAGCAGTTAGTGTTGTTGCTTGGCACTTACTATTTCATTCATTAGACTGCTTTAGACCCTGATGCTACTGTCTCTCTACTCTATAGTAAAAAATGACCAACAGGTACATATAAGGGTGATTCTACTTCTCAAATCCAGTTGTCCTGGACTTTTCCCATGATCCTCTACAGACAAGAACCTTTGTAGCCACAGTAAAAGGGGAAGGATTTCTGCTTAGTGACTAGAAACTAATATTTGGCCTCACAGGTGTAACATTCCCTGCAAAAAAATTATGAATTTACTTTTAATTAAAGCAACCTGCAAAGCACAAAACAAGCTGAATAGGAAGGACTGCATAGGAGGACAGCTGAAAAATATCAATTCATGTGTGACTCCCCAGCAGAAAGTAAATGAATACAGTGTAACTTTCAGATAGCTGCAAAAGAGAATGGAATTAAATGGAAACCTATTATGGTTTTGTGAGCTACCTCCATCTCCAAGGTAGCATCCCTTTTACAGAAAGCCAAGAAAATTTAATAGAATATCATCTCTCTGATAGAATTATTTCGGATGATTAAAAAACCCTATGGAAATGTATCCTTTCTCCTATTACATTTGAAAGATCTTTGGGGATACATTTGATAGAAACCCATTGATTTAAAGTTCTGTGAGAGTTTTTGCATAAGGGATTTTTTAATTATTATTATCTAAAGGCCCAAGCCTTTAGACTGAAGACAATGAGACTTATACTTTCATAGTTTCATAGTCTCATAGTAGCTAGGGTCAGGAGGGACCTGAACAGATCATCTAGCCTGACCCGAGCCACAGGCAGGAATGAATGCTTGGTTCACAAGACCCCAGACAGGTGATCATCCAACCTTCTCTTGAATTTGCCCAAGGTAGGGCGAGGACCACTTCCCTGAGCAGTTGGTTCCAGATTTTGGCCACCCTAACGGTAAAATATTGCCTTCTGATCTCTAACCTAAACCTATTCTCCATCAGCTTATTACCATTGTTTCTTGTCACCCCAGGTGGTGCTGGGGAGAAAAGGGCTCTAGCTATTTGCTGCTGATCTCCCCTGATGAGCTTGTAGGCAGCCACCAGGTCCCCCCTCAGCCTCCTCTTCCTGAGGCTGAACAGGTTCAGGTCCTTCAGTCTCTCCTTGTAGGGCCTGTCCTGCTGCCCTCTCACCAAGTGGGTGGCCCTCCTCTGAACCCTCTCCAGGCTGGCCACATCCCTTTTGAAGTGCGGCACCCAGTACTGGATGCAGTACTCCAACTGCAGCCTGACCAAAGTCGCATAGAGGGGGCATATCACCTCTGTGGACCGGCTTGAGATGCACCTTTGAATGCATGACAAGGTATGGCTGGCCTTGCTGGCTGCGGTCTGGCATTGGCAGCTCATGTTCATCTTGGAGTCAATAATGACTCCAAGATCCCTTTCATCCTCTGTGCTTTCAAGAAGGGAACTCCCCAGCCTGTATGTATGCTGTGGATTCCTTCTCCCAAGGTGCAACACCCTGCATTTGTCTACGTTGAACCCCATCCTATTCTCATCTGCCCACTTTTTGTAGCCTGTCTAAATCTAGTTGCAGCCTCTCTCTTCCTTCAAGTGTGTCCACCTCGCCACACATCTTAGTGTCATCTGCAAACTTGGACAGCGTGCTTTCCACCCCCTCGTCCAAGTTGTTGATGAAGATGTTAAACAGTGCGGGCCCGAGAACCGAGCCCTGGGGTACCCCACTGCTCACATCTCGCCAGATTGAGTACAACCCATCCACCACTACTCTCTGGGTGTGCCCCATCAGCCAATTTTTTACCCATCCAACTGTGCAGGCATCAATGCCACAGTCGCTTAATTTATTGATGAGGATGGGGTGAGAGACAGTGTCAAAGGCCTTCTTAAAGTCTAGAAAGACTACGTCCACAGCGACACCATCATCCAAGGATTTAGTTACTTGGTCATAAAAGGCAATCAGGTTGGTCAGGCAGGACCCGCCTTTGATGAACCCATGCTGATTGCCCCTGAGCATAATCTCCCCTTTATGGGGAGTAGGAAAAATCAGTCCATAATCAGACTGTCAGTCCTTTGATTCTGGACTCATCAATGGCAAAATGTCTATTGACTTCAATGGAAGCAGGATTGGGATGCTAAAGAAGAAAAAGGAAGAACTTCTAACATGTACGGTATAAAGTCGGGAGGTTCTTGGAAGAATGGAACTTGGGGATCCTCAGCACTTTGGAAGATCAAGCTCTAACATCTTAACATTACTGAAGTTGACAGGCTGGGTCCATGGAAGTTGGTCAGAATTTTGATTTCAGCGAGGGTAAGATTTCATACCAGTTGTGAACTCATGCTGTGCTGTTTAGGAAGGAAGGACGAATTCATTTTAATGAATCAAATGATGATATACCTCTGTCTTGTATACCCTACCATAAATATAAGGTTAAAATACCTTTATATTAGAGAAAGAGGTAGTTAGCTATGGTAGCCTGAAGTCAGACAGAAGGCAGGATAGAATTGCACCTCACAGACTAACTGAATAAGAGATACATAAGCTTCCATAAGCAGCAGCTCACTTCATCAAAAGATAGGCATGCTCTGCATGTCCCTTCCTAGCATCTGATGAAGTGAGCTGTTCCTCACAAAAGCTTATGAAACTTTGATTCCGTTATTCTATATGGTGCAACTCTACCCCGCTTTCTACCTACTTTTATATTAGTCACCTAGTAGTCATTTATATTAGTTATTGTAAGGTAAGCACAAAAGGCCTCATTTGCAGAGTTGCTGAGTATATATACTTCTCAGCAATCCACTTTCATGAAATAGGTTGTGGCCTCTGTAACAGGAAACGTGACTGTTAAACAGTCTTAGCTTCAGGTTAAGACAATGGGAACAGGGGCTTTCCAGCACTTTCAGTACGTTTCCATGGTTACCTGTCATCCACATCAAGGGCCTGCAGGTTGCACTCTGAGATTTTAGCCAGCTCGCTGATAATATCACTATAACCTGCAGCAGCAGCGATGTGCATACAAGTCTTGCCATTTTCATCATCATAGTTTATTATTGATGGACCCTGGTGATGGTCCAGGATGATGGAACACAGAACCTTGTTTCCACTCTGGAAAGCAAGTAAAGGGAAAATAAGTATTTAATAATGAAGCATACTTCATACTGAACTCTCTATGCCATGAAAGGAAAAAATACAATAATGGCATTCTTTATTTATTTCAGATTCCAGTGGCATGGCCAGCCCTGATGGTTCCTGCCTCCTGCCAGAAGCTGGGTCTGCTCTGTGAGTTTCCTAGAACATTTCTGGGCACTGGAGAAATAATAAATAATGTAACACAAGCTGAAAAAGGGCAAAGAAGTGACAGACTCTAAATTACTTTTAATTACATATTTTAATTTCATACAGTATTTACATATGGAGTTAATTATATTTTAAAATCTAAATTACTTTAATATTGTCTAAAATGGCTTGGATGTTATAGGAAACACACAATTTAGAGCATGATGAACTGTATTTAGTATATAATCTAAAAAGCATGGAAACATAGTGATGGAAGGGACCTCAGGGGGGTCATCTAATTCATTTAGTCACCTCCTCTCCTTTAAGTATTCCTAGACCATCAATAGCATGTTTGTTTAAGCTCTCCAAAGAAGAGGGTGCCACAGCTTTCCAAGGCAACCTGTTATGGTGCTTGACTATATTTATGGAGTTAGAAAGCTTTTTAAAAAAAATAACCTAATGTCTCCCTTCCTGGAAATCAAAATGATTATTTCTTGTCCTGCTTTTGGTAGACAGAGAACAATTGATTACTAACCTCTTTTTAACTTTTTTACATATTTGTAGGCTGTTCCCATGCCTATCCTCAGCCTTCATATTTCTAGTCTAAATGAACCCAATTGTTTCAAGCTCTCTGCAAGTTTCTGAAATGCTGATTGTTCTTGGTTTTCTCCTTTGGATTCTCTCCAATTTCTTAAAGGATGGTGCCAAAAACTGGACACTATAATCAAGCTGAGTAGGAGAGATTAGTTATTAACTCTTGCTTCTTACCTAACATTTCTGTGAATACACCCAGAATGAAATATGCTGCCATTGTAACAGCATTAAACCCATTTCTTTTCTCAAACACTGTTATCTAACTAGTTACTCCCCCTTTGTATTTGTGCCTTTGATGTTTTCTTCCTAAGTGTAGTTCTTTGCACTTGTCTCTATTGAATTTTATTTTATTGATTTCAGATCATTTTTAAACTAATCTAGATAATTTTGAAATCTACTCTTGTCCTCCAAAGGGCTTGCCACCTTGTCTCAATGTGGTGTTATCAGCAAAGTTTATAAGCATGCTCTGTATTCTAGCATCCAAACCATTAAGGAAAATATAGACTAGAACCAGGCCTGGGACAAATCCTGGTGGGACCTGACCAGATGTCTCACTTTGAAGATGTTTTCTTCTTGTCGTAAATCATAAATACATAAAGTAGTAAGACCTTTCAGAATGACTTTGGATGTAGCATCCCTATTTTTTAACTCTGCCCCATAAGGATGTCTTTTTGGATTGAATTCGGAATCCTTTATTCATGTTGAATTACACTTATGCAAATAGTGCTATCGACTGTAATGGACTACAGTTATAAGTACTGCTCACCTGGAGAATGGAACAAAGACTTAAAGCTTTTATGACTGCTCTTTTTTACTGGGTTGATTAACAACCCTTCTGTCCCATACTATGGTATTTTATCTAGTTGGCTTATTTCCAGTTTATTTTTAATTTTATGTGGCACAAAATTGATTGCCTCATTGAAATTAAAATATTCTTATCCAGCAGCTTCCTCTTCATCTGCAAGACCAGCAGCTGCATCAAATATGGCTCTTGAATGTGTCTGGCTGGACTTACTTTTAACAAATGCAAGAGGGTTGTTGGTTAGACTTTTCCCTCAAATCATTAGTAAGTCCCTTCATATGGTTTAATGTTTGAAAACTACTGGCCAGTAGTTTTCAAATCCTTTCTTCTGAAAGATACAGAGCAATTTATTCATCATTTTAAAGGTTATATTAGTTTTGTCCTTCTAATACTTCTGAGATTTAAGAGAGTTCCTATTCTAGTTCTTTTAAAACACTCACTTAAACCTCTGTACAACTGGCAATTCTTGTAGATTTATTTTAACTTACAGCCTTAATTATATATGGCTCATAAGAACAAAGGCCAAGAAAAAGCTGCTTTGGCCATTGAGTCCATTCCCTTGTGTTCATAGATGGTGATTTATCCAATGGGTCCCAAAATTGTCTGCTCCTACCCCTCTTACACAAAACAGCTGCAAAGCATCCTATGAAAACAAAATTGAAACACCCTATGACATACCAAAGGTAAAAAGCAGGGGAAAACCTACCTACCATATTTTTATTGCAAGGAATTTACCTGCTTGCCTCTAATGTGTTCATTACTTAGATCCTTCCTGTTAAACCCTGTGCAAAACTAACTATTTCAGATTTCAGCTACCTCAGAACTCTCCCTAACTTGCTCGCATACCCTGATCTTGGCGTTACCCTGTTCACACTGCTAGTAAATTTCTGTTTTTGAATGCACTTTTCAGAAAGAACTGTATTTCTTTACGTCCTTGTACTAATTCTCAGAATTGCTGAGTGTCACCCCTATTTTACAACATGGTTGCATTCTTTGAACATTAGCTTAAAGTGGTGGTCACCAAAAAATGTAGCTTTCCTGTAGGCAATTTATTATGAAACCACAGTACTATTCTTAGACCGGCACATTAGGCCTGTGTGAGTCAGCAGCGATCCGATCTGGCTTTGGATCCCGCCGCTTCAGATGGCCGTGATCCGATCCAGAGCTCCAGACTGGGTTTCCACCTTGATCTGGCTGAAGCGGCTCCGAAGCTTCGGAGCCGCCTCCAAGATCCAGCCATAGAGTATAATGGGGAATCAATGAAATATCTATAACTTTGTTGTTTTTGTCCGATTTGGATGAAACTTGCAAGGATAATAGCCTCTGCTGAGAGCATGAAACCTGCCAAGTTTCAAGAAGATTGGTGCAGGGGTTGCGGGGAACTGTACCCCAAATTCTTGAAAGCCAAACTCATGTCAGGACTGTGTGTTACACCACAGCGGGGTCAAAACTGCAGGGGTGGTAGCTCTTACTGAGGCCACACAGCCTGCTGAGTTTCAAGGACATAGGTGCACAGGTTTGGGGGGAACTGCACCTCAAGCTGCGGACAAGCAAAACTCGTGCCATGGGTGACACTGTGTGCGCTAAGGCACAGTGGGGTGACAGCTGCAGGGATGGTAGCCCCTGCTGTGATGCCTGCCAGCTGTTGAGGAGATAGGTGCAGGGGGGTGCTGGGGCGCTGCACAGCTAGCTGCTGACAGGCAAAACTCCTGCAAAGACTGTCTCTGTCTTGGGGCAGTTGATTGTATTTATTCTTTCCTCTCCTTAGCCTGGTTTTGTAGGTGCTAATTGATGCTCGTTAAGTCATTATATAGTAGTTAGGTCCTGTGTATTGAGCTGGTCCCTGAGTCCCTGGTCCCTGAGTGAATCATGATTGATTGATTGGTAATTGGTAACACAGTAGATTAGCAGCCAGGCCTGCAGTAGTCTCTCCCCTCCCCGCCCCAAGACAGACACAGTCAGTCCCACAAGCACCCATGGCACGAGTTTTGCTTGTTCGCAGCTTGAGAGGCAGTTTCCCCCAAACCCCTGCACCAATCTTCTTGAAACTTGGCATACTTTTTGGCCTCAGTAAGAGCTACCACCCTTGCAGTTTTCAGCCCACTATATTGTAACACCTAGACATGACATGAGTTTTGCTTTCACGAATTTGGGGTGCTGTTCCCCCCAAGCCCCTACACTGATCTTCCTGAAGCCTGGCAGACTTCCTTCTCTCTGCAGAGTCTATCATCCCTGAAAATTTCATCCAAATTGGACAAAAAACAACAACGTTATAGATATTTTATTGTCTTAGACAGTGTTCATAAAGGTTTCTATACTGAGCACACACAATTTATTGACTACTGCAGCTCTAAGATCAGCTGGAAACTTTCCCCCTTCTGGCATGCTATTCTGAAAACTGATTTCTGTGGATAAGCTGCTGATGTGGCTTTAACAAGAGGGTATTCTTTATTCCATACTAGAAGGAGAAGTTGTTCCATGGCACTATTGAAGAAGATGAATCATGTATCCCATCCTCATTTTGATAAGATTCAGGAAATTAGGACACGTGTTTAAGCGGAAGGTGTGGCACATGCCAGTTACTCATGTTCTGGCTTCCATCCACAAGCTTACATGCCAATTGTGTGCTAGAAAGATGCCCGTTAGTCATTTTTTTTCACCTGTGGTTTCAGCCGTAGAACACAATCACATCTGTACTGAACTCAGCAGGAGTATTGCAACTGACTTCAGTACAGGGTCAGTATTGGCAGGACTGGGTCCAAGATAGTTTCATAGTTGGTAGGGTTGGAAGGGACCTGAGCAGGTCATCAAGTCTGACCCCCTGCCATGGTCAAGCAACCCCAGCAAGATGTTTGCCTAACCTCCTCTTAAAGACCCCCAGGGTAGGAGTCAGCACCACTTCTCTTGGAAGTTGGTTCCAGATCCTAGCCGCCCTGACAGTGAAGTAGCGTCTCTTGATATCTAGTCTGAATCTACCCTCTGCCAGCTTGTGACCATTATTTCTAGTCATTCCTGGTAGTGCTCGGGGAAGCAGGGACTCCCCTAATGCCTGCTGGTCCCCTCTGACTAGTTTGTAACAGGCCACTAGATCCCCCCTCAGCCTTCTCTTGTGGAGGCTGAACAGGTTCAGGTCCCTTAGCCTCTCCTTGTAGGGCCTGCCCTGCTGCCCCCTGACCATGCGGGTGGCCCTCCTCTGAACCCTTTCAATGCTGTCCACATCCCTCCTGAAGTGCGGCGCCCAGAACTGGATGCAGTACTCCAACTGCGGCCTGACCAGTGTCGCGTAGAGGGGGAGGATCACCTCCTTGGACCTGCTCGAGATGCATCTGTGGATGCATGACAAGGTGCAGTTGGCCTTCCTGACCCCGTTCCCACACTGTTGGCCCATGTTCATTTTGGCATCAATAATCACTCCAAGATCCTTTTCTGCCTGCACTGACAAGAAGGGAGTTCCCCAGCCTGTAGGTATGCTGCTGGTTCTTCCTCCCCAGGTGCAGCACCTTGCACTTGTCAGTGTTGAAACCCATCCTGTTCTCATCTGCCCACCCCTGTAACCTGTCTAGGTCC